>NW_017803956.1:3535-48350 GCF_001625305.1 Branchiostoma belcheri | reverse complement strand
AAAAAAAGCCCGGTCTAGGTAGGGTTAATTCCATTACGTGTAAAAATGAAAAAAAAAAAAACACAACTTGAAATGGCCAACACAACCCTGTCATGTAATGGTAACGTCGGTTATGGACTCCGGACCCGCGGGAATGAATGACCTGTTTTTTTAGGGGAACGGTGCCATCTGATTGGTCGACGTCTTCTGTCTATATGATGATAAGATATACCGCGGTATAATCAGTTACCATGGTGATAGCTGTAAATAATACAACACAGTTTACTGTACCTTCCTCTGTCATGTCCCTCAGCTCACAGCGCTGACTTGTACCGTTGTACGTCCGTTTACTGTAGGCACCAGTCTGACTGTCTATAATGACGGGTGTCCCCGCCTCTCGCGACTTGTCATACAGAAACATCGTCTCCCAGTGTTCCACCTGCAGCAACAAGAAAAAAAAAAACTATGTTATAGAATAGTAAATAAATTAGAGTATAGAGTACAGACGAAACATGTCTCTCTGGCACACATGTCTCAATTTTAAACAGTCACCTAAATTCTAACGGGCATTCATTGTAGCGTTATGTAGCTAGTTCTACTACACACCTACACAATGCTTTAACAATACGTTTACATGTATGTATTGTGCGATGGTATTGATACAACTAAGAACGTGATATGTTGGCAACTAAACCCAATAGGGTCCAGCAAATTCTGCAGACTCCCCCCCCCCCACACACACACACATACACACCGGAAGACAAAGAACCATACCTCCAATTTTATGGAGGAAATCGGATTTGCGATTAACCGAATGTCTATATACTTTAAACCCCCACATACACACACCGTAAGACAGCCAGAGAACCATGCCTCCAATCTTATGGAGGAAGTCGGATTCGCGATTAACCGAATGTCTATATACTTTAGACATGAAAAAGCATTCTACTGTCGGGAAGACAAAAACAAAATGAAAAGTAAAATCAAGTTGGTGGTTAAAAAAAGTATTTATCTCTAATATTTTTAACAAAAATGTATCATGCGGGTCATTACTTTAAACCCAGTAGCATACCCGGAAGTGAGAATCGAGCTCAAAGTAAAGCCGTATCCACACAGAGTAACCATCTTTCATGTCTTTTAGCCATGTTAGTCTCCAATTTTGATTCGCAGCAGATTATGAGTCAGACTGTAAACTCCAATCTGGACCCTACAAACCCTTTCGTCATGTTTTTTTCCGTGCCATGACTTATGGCATATCATTACGTCACGGATACTGGTTATAGGGTTAACATAAATACTGTTACAATACGTCTGGTTGTGATAGCGCTATATATAACCTTGGTTTTACTAGCATGGTTTGGTCTGAGGTACACCTGATCAGTGTGTTTTGTGCAGAACTGTGCCTATCAAGCTGTATACATGAATGTGTTAGGGATAGTATAACAGGCACTGTTTTGCATTGATAGTCTTCGCTTATCTACGATCGTAGATTTACCCAGACAGGGTTCTGGACACATAAAGACTATCCAGAATCGTGCTTGTGTATGATTCTGGGAAAGCACAGTCCTGGATACAACACAATTCCTTTACGGTACTATAATACTAACACTGCCTATGATTATGACATAAACAACGTTACCGTCCAGTCGAACTCGTACAGGTCCTGGCGTTCCGGGACTGAGATTGAGTTCACGAACGCCTCTTGCGCCACGGCGACAGTACACAGCACCCACAATACCCCAAGACTCCAAATTACCATGCCGGGTAAGGTTTCTGGCATGGTACCAATACGTTCAAGAGCGAGTAACGATTCAAACCGGTCTGTCCACAAAGTTACAATCGCTGAAGGCTTAGTTTCGTTCCACGGAAAAACAGTCTTGCTTTGTAAATGTGAAACGCCCACTCTGGGTCTAAGATTCCGCGAACGAAACTTCGAGGGTGTCAAAGGGGTTAAGGGGTACACAAGTCGTACGCAATGTTCCGTCAAGCTGGCGGTTGTTTGAGAATCTTAACAGTGCCTGTGTCTTTACTACTGACGCTAGAGGGTGTGTAAGAGGTTCATCAGTGTCCGTGTCTTCAGTACTAGTGCTAGAGGGTGTGTAAGGGGATTATTATTTAGTGCCCGTGTATTCAGTACTGAAGCTCGAGGGTGTGTAAGGGATTCATGAGTGCCCGTGTCTTCAATATTTAAGCTAGAGGGTGTCCAAGAGGTTCACCAGTACCCGTGTCTTTAGTAATGACGATAGAGGGTGTGTAAGAGGTTCACCTGTGCCCGTGTCTTCGGTATTGATGCTAGAGGGTGTGTAAGGAGTGTCCCTGTCCCCAGTTCTGTTGCTAGTGGAAGGGGAGCGAATCGGGCTCCGCCTTCCTATACCGTCCTGGACGGCTTCAAAAATTGCTAAGAGACTACCTACAATAATTTTACCCGAATTGTTATAAAATGCCATTGTTAGGTACATACAGGGTTCTTGCATGGACCATGACAACCCAAGGACATTATATACAACCATTGAAAAATATGAACGCCAATAACTGTGTGAATTCGAGCAGGGTTATGGTTCCGGGTCGGAGTTTAATTCTGACCAGAGTCTAAGTAAGTGCGCAGTAAATCGCCGGAAACGTGACTTTGTATGGTATGTTTTGGCCCCGATATCCCTGAAATCGTAATATCTGTGTACATATCTTTGTATTTTCTGAAAAGCCTGTTAGTTGTAGCCTTTATAGGTGGCGTAATGTTGGTGGTCCAGCTAAGACTTCCTGGTATTCGTCCGCGCGGATGGTTATGTGGCCTTTTCGCCTGACCGCCGGGATGGTACGTTCTATGTGCGTTGTGGGTGTGTTCGGGCCATCGAAGATAGCGATAAACTTATCGCATCGATTTTAATTAAATTCAAATTTTGGAAACATTAGGTTCTGAGCTTCTTCGAGTACTAAGCCGTTACCCTGGGAAAATTCGTTTTTTCCATGCAGCCATGGTTAAAAATGACGAAAAAAATGACCCCTTTTTTCAAAATGTACTTTGATGTGCCTCATTTACCCCTAAATAAATTGGGCGCAGAAATATCAATCAAGTGTATTGATAAGCGGCACGGCACCCCTTCCACCAAAGAGTGAAACATTCCGACCCGCGTTTAGTACAGAAATGACAGCCCGTCGGGCTGAGGGTGTCAAATTGCTCGAAATACGGAGGGAAACTCCGGTCCGAAACCTTGTGTTACTTATAGACAGGTCCCGCTCCATGTACACATGACCTTCGTCTGACCTCTGCTGCCTTGTAACCGAGTAAGGAACAAACCACCTTAAAATTGAAGGGGTGGATGAAAAAAAAATTGACAAGGTCAGATAGCAATATAAAAAAGGAGAATGTTAGCATGTTCTCGGAATCAATTGCGGTGACAAGTCAACTCGCCTCCTTTTATTGAGAAGACAGAAAATCAACCCCAACACCCCCCCCCTCTTACCAAGGTTGGTTTATCCCGAAAGGAGACACGGTGGTAAGATAACACTAAGTCTTTTGTATTTCGCCACAGGTCAATGAAAAACAATACAAACGGTGTAAAAGGTCATATGCATAGGTAGGCGTGCCTTTACACGCGAAGGGGATATTCCGTTCATTATCACGGGGGGATGTAATGGTAGCTTGGTTACGAAATACTGTCAATTCTGTACAATGTGCACAGGGACATCCTGATTATGAATTTCTTTACATTGCTAGAAAAAATTGTCTAGTAAGCCTTTCAAACTCATGTATAAAATCTAACATATGTACTCGGTGACTGCTCAGGTGAGTCATGTACACCAAACAGCCATGTATAAACAGTGAGGTCACAGGGTAACGCCTGATACTTTCGACGAGAACGTATGTAGATCAGACATAATGACGGTGAAATGTCGTAGCGACATTATATATATGCCATAGAAAACCACGTCTTAACACACGCCATGATGTTAAAATACACATGCTAACTCGTACGTTTCAAAGTCTTGTCACAGGTTTTTAAAGGTATTCAATGCAGTGTCAGGGCGACAAAACTGGATTTTTAGAGTTAATATGTACCTTGTTTTTAAAATGCATCCAGCGTAAAATGATGTCAAAAAATGTGTAAAGAATAAGTACTCAATTTAAATATCAAGCAGATTCTCCCATACATTTTTTTTCGTGTTTTGTCGCTCTTGTTTGTCAAGCCGTGTTATAGTTTAAACAGAGAGATCAGGCCTTAGCACCCAGCTCTTTCTACGTGGGTGTTGTGACGTCATTTCCGTAGGGGGAATCCCAGCCCCTCCCCCGTGAATTCACCACAACTTTCCGAACTCTTCCGAGTTGCAGCACCGAAGTGCCTCGTACCTGTTACTACTGCTACAACTAAAGGTATGTGCAGGGATATTCAGGTTTATATTTAGATTAGTCAATATAAAATCGGAGGTTACAATCAATAATTCAATAAACTTAATAATCATTCATATAGTCTTGAGGGCCAGAAATAACTTTATATATTCGACAGTGTTACTTCCTGTTCTCTCGCTCGATCGCGAAAACTCGTTGTTTGCGTTTAACTAGTACGTAGTTTCTGAGTTTCTGAAAGCTTTCAGGTGTATTAGGTGCAGATACGTTTTAAACCACATTAGATTAATGGTTTAGTAATATGTTGCAGTCTTAGTTACATCTTGTCATAGTATCTTTGCCACAAGTGACGAATGATGAGTGACGTAAGGGGATTTTTTTTACATATACGTATGAGGTGGAACGTGTACACATGTTTGTGTGTTTTTGAAATACATTGTTGTATGCACGCAAATGGTAGCCTCCTACGGGTTACGGGTCGTAGAATTTGGTGAAAAAGGAAGAATATTTGGCAAGGAGAGTCTGTCTGAGAAACTTGAATTATACTGTGGCTAAATCTTCCTCGTTCTGGTCGGTCGCACGGGTCACTGATCATCGCATTACAAAAATTATGAGAAATTCTCCTGTGGTTCTAGAACAACTTCATTGGGGGAGAAAGCCTACACCATTATTCCTAACAGGAAAAGCCAATTGTCACCAAAAATCCAAGACTATAGCATGTTTAGGACAAAAGATACAAAAACCGGAAGGAAACCCTGCTGCAGTATCAGGAAGCTCACATTTTACCTTGACCTGTGTCAGAAGAAGCAGACCTTTGTCTTCCTACCAACATACCTAATATCATCATATTCCAAAAAGGCTTTGAAGTTATGCTGAATATAAATGTGCGGAAACACAAGCACACAGACAGACACACACACAGACACAAACACACAAAAAACAATACCCCTATCGTTCATTGAAGTGATAACTAATCTAAGCATCAATAATTTGACTGGTATTAGATGCAAAATTGTCTCTTTCAAAATTTGTTCACAACATAGACCGTGTTCCAGAGTTTGGAAGATCTTATAGAAGAAGATGTCGACGGAAAACGAGACAGGGAATGAAAGCGCCTTTGTCGGTAAGGGTAATGCCTACGTTACATTTATCCAACAATTAAAATGATACTTCATTATTTTCTAATTTTTATTTGAAAAGTAAAATATGTAATTTATATTACATCGTTTGATAAAACAACTTTTGACTACGTATTGCAAAGTTCAAGTGCTTCAACTTGAGGCAAAATTGTTTTTTTTATTCATATTAGCACATTCAGACGTTTCCAAGCGGAACTCGAAAGATCTTGACCTGCCTGCCGCTTTGGCGGCCATGAATTCGAAGCTTGCCGGGAAGGAACGGACATCTTCTTTGGAATCTGGATACGCAACCGGTAAACAACTTGTAATATCTAGATTTAATAAGAAGCGAAAAGAATTGTTTTGTTAGCATTACTTTATCGGGTTTTACCTTTTATTGTGGTAGAAATAATATAACAAAAGACTATAACTTCTTCAACATCCCAACGTGGAGAACAAAGTTTTCGACTACTAACACGATCACTAGGCCTCGAGTGAGGGGTTAGGTGTAAAGTTTCTTCTTAAGGGCACAAAACTGGTGCCTTCAAGGGATTTGAACCCAAAACCTTCAGATTTTGAGTCAACGACTCCAACCACAAGATCATCTTGTTGCCATTAAAACAACTGTTCAAACTTAAGGTTACGCCAAGGAAGTGGTCACTGCTGTCTTGCACTGTTGCAAAAACGAAGTTACCTTGATATTTATCTCAAAGAATGTTTTTTGTCTAGAGAAAACATTAAACGTGTAATAGTAACAGTTTCTTTTACCTCTTTTGGCACAGAAAGCTCCAGTCGCCCGACCAGTGGCTACGACTTTGACCAGGCGCCCCAGGGCCAGACCTCTCCCAGTCCCACAGTTTTCCGCAAATCCAGCTCCAGTGACTCCACTCAGCACATCATCAACTACATCACTGTGCAGATAACAGGACCTGCAACTAACGTGCAGATTGGGTCTAACAACAGCATGGACGTTACTAAAGCTGAGACTGACAAGAGGATGGTTCCACTTTCAGAGGGTAAAAACAAATTACAACAATGATTATTAATCTCATTATATCATGCACAGTTTATATGTGTTGGCAGTTACATGATTAAAGTAAAAAAAAACAATTTTGTTTTAACAAAAAAAAGCTAAATGTTCTCCCCTAAAGCATTTGACTAGTCACTCTGGTAGACTGACCCAGTTAGACTTACATCGGGGCCAATCACCCTTCACACAACCGCAACGGGGGCCGACATCATTTAACAGATACCTTTGATTCATGGTTGACATCAGGCTTCAGAGAAGCCAAGTGACATGTCTCACTAGGTCAGTCTACTGAGGAAAACCAGAGTGATTGGTCCAAAGAACTAGCTGAGAATACATTTTATCTTTTTTCTAAGTTTGAACTTAAAACATAATCACATTATAGGGACCAGAGATCGGAGCTTTTTGGCAATCTTGCAGATTTACTCGGTCATCTTGTTAACCTTAATAATATGTCGGATAATGCTTAACTGCACTTTATTCTTAGAGGCTCCACATTTTTACCCTCTATGTACAACGTTAAAACGATGCAACTCACTCAGGTTTACATTGGAGATACCAAGCGCTTCTAGCTCTGCTTGACTGTTTCTAACAGTCAATTAGATATAGAAGTCAATATACTACGTATATGTTAATGGGCCTAAATTCTCCCCCTAGCTCTGATTGGCGGAAACACGAGATATAGGAGGTTAACATGTAATCTTTTAAATAACTTTGTCCGCTTTAACATTTTGGGTGGTGCGACAACGGCGCACAGATATGTCAACTTTGTGTTTTTAAATGTTAATAGTACTTTTTTGCTGTGTGGCGCTGTTAATATCAGTCATAAGCTTGAGTACAGCGTCACGCTGTCCTTGTTATGTTTGAAACATTATACTGTCTCCTAGACTTCATAGCGACGCTGTTGACGGTGCATGACCCGGCGGGAGAGGAGCTGATGTTCCGGCGGCTGGGTGACGAGTCGTACCGCCGGGACTACGTCAGGAGGATGCGCGAACAGGACGTGCCCAGCACCATCATGGAGGTCGGACGGGGCTGCATATTCCTCAACATACACGTAGGTATTACACATGTTCCACATCATTGTATAATGCGTTTTCTAGAAAGTTTTAAATTAAAGAAAATGTAACTATGAAGATAAGAAGTTATAGATAGGAGATGGGAATTTAGTATTCTAATAGGAAAATGCACTATGTACTATCTGATTTTTAATCCTTGTCCTGCTGGCATTCCTGTCACTTTTTTTTGCCCTGCAGTGGCATAGTTACTTCCGCATTCGTTGCGTTTAAATTCGCTGCGTTGTGATGTGTTGCACGAGAAATACCCCCAAATCGTACCTATACAGGGTGCTATATAGTTGACACTGTTTATGCAGAACAACAATTGCTGTGCTCCGGAGGACAAGAGTTAATTAAATATGTATACATTTTGGGTTTAATTCTAATTCTAAGACTTATTATATGTGCCAACTAGCATGGTTGCTACATAGTAAACGAACGTATTTCTTTGACCTGACCGGTTTGTTAGCCATAAGATAAATTGATGACACCGAACCAAAAACACATTTATTTTAACATTGTACAATTAATATGTAAAATAACCACTATAGTTGACTATAGATTGTTTTACCGGACCTTCAGGTGGAAACTCCCGCGGCTGCGCAGAAGCTGCTGCAGATGTGCCGTGACGGAAGTTACCAGCGGATCCTCATGGAGACATTCTTGCCTGAGTACGTCACTTCCGGGCAAACTTTGGAGATTAGTCTCGCCATTTCGGTGAAGACCCCGGATGTCCCACCCGTCCAGGTGACGATAGCGGAGGAAAGCGAGACCGGTAAGTTAATTCGATTCAACATATAAAAAATGCAGTTTTTATCCGAAATCTTAGCGCATTGACAATACAAAGTGTTAAATTATAGGTTACAGTAAGGCTCACTTGACTCTTTCAAATGTCAAATTAAAAAACGTACTAAGAGCCCAATCTTTTTCATGACCAATGAAAGCCTATTGATTTATCTGTATTTTTTTTACATTCCGAGTTTATTGTACATGTGTTAAATTTTTTACCGATATCAATGTGTGTTTTGAAGTTCACAGGTTGTGAATTTGAATAAGTTAGAAAAATCAAGAATTCAGCCTCAAAGCTTCCATGAATTTCAATTATGTATATAACCTCACCTTACTTACCTTACCAGCCCCATAGCTGCCATGTGTCAGCCGTGGGTCAACACGGGTTGCACATAAAATGAATAAATAAAAGTCTTCTACTACTTTTACTAACTAGGTACGAACATGTATGGCCAACCTAGCGTGGAGGAGACCATGCCTGACTGCCAGATGTCAGACAGCGCTAGTTTGGTGGAGGTCCCCCCACCTGGTGCATTTACAACTCCCGCCAAGTCACCACAGCTGCAGCGAGTTGTGGCTTCTGAGTACCGACCGAGACAGACCAGCTCGGATTCCGGTCTGGGGTCTGCCGGGTGGGACACTGTCAGTTCTGATGGTAAGGGACGATGGAACTCTAAAACTAATCTGGCCTCCAAACCTTTGTTAGCTGCCGAGTCTCTTTACTCCTTTTAGAATAGTCTAATTCAACTATGATTAATTTTTCTTATATCTTGTTTTAAAAGAAAAGTTAATTCAGTGGAAGAATTTTATGTTTACGGATAAGTAAACTTTACTTCTTAAGTCTCTATTGACGAAAGGTTATTCATTATTTTAGCAACGGTAATTGAGATGATACATGTATTTTGAGGTTTAATTAGTTGCTAGTTTCCTGCTTAGTTTTTATTTTCATGTGGATGTTTACACTGGAGTTCATATCACAATGTATTAGAACTTTCATCCATCCTTCCGCAGGTTATCATAAATACTGACATTTCTGGTCAAAATTGTTATATTTTGTTTTTCACCTTTACTACAGAAGAGAATGAAAAACAGACAGGAAATGTTACTACAACGACCGGCAGGAAAGCAGACAAGTTTCGAGGCGCACGATTCAACTTCTCTGCCGAGCCGAATACTTCGCCACAGACGTAAAGGAAGCAGTGGTTTTAAAAGGTAAGAAACGTATTATACACAAAAAACAAGAGCCTAATTTGTAAGATATTTTGGGTCCAAACTATGTCCGATGCACACCGGGACCAAAAGATGGATGGTAGCAGCAACAGTTTCTCCCTAAATCTTTTAAAGCGTCTGTGCAAAATGAAGACCTTTTTGTGGCCAAAGGTGACAATGTCCATACGTTTTCCAGTAGCATGTTTTTCTTCCTCTCCCCCTTTGTTTCTGTTCAAACCTATAAATTGGTTATGTCATTCTGTTATCAACCAAAGAAATGTAATACAGCAAAACGATGAATCAATAGAAATAGCTCATTTATAATATTTTCCTCAGGCACTGGTAAACGGTTAGAATTGCGCTTATAATTATACTAATATGAAGCGTGCACAGCCAGATAAATGACTCAGAATACCCGATTTGGTAGTTTAATGTGATTTTAATTGTTGTATCAATAACATCTTGTTGTATTTTTAAACCATAGATCATCAAAAACGTAAACAAGACATAACATCTCCAACGTCAAGCTTGAAGGGAAAGAGAAAACAAGAGATCCTGCCTTAAAAAGTCGGAACAAAATGTAGATTAATGTTTAGTTGTTCAAAATATCTTTAATCTTGGATTTAGATTTTTTTTTTACTTTTAACTGCTTTTGAATATAACCATGAACAGACTGAATATATTTTTAGGATTTGTAATTTTATCAATGTATAAAACCGGTTACAACATATGACCAACACAATCTACTGCTGTTTTTGCATTTCTATTAATTCCGATAGCTGTATCTTATTAGAATATAAATATCTCTTCTTTAACAGCTCATTTTTTCTCTAAGTATCTTATCTTGTAATTGTTCAAACAAATAATCAAATGTATTTGTTGTTATCTGTTGCCATTCTTCAGTTCCACGTGTCCATTCATACATCTTTGGTTCATTTAGAAGCGTTAGAAACAAGTCTTTTCATAGTTTTCCAAATGATTATGTGGATAATAGATCATCGAGAAAAATCAAGATTTTTTTTCATTCATAGTTCTGATGATTAAGCAAAATGTAAAATATTTGAATACTTGCAGCAATAACTTTTAACTACTAGTAATAATAAGAGATAACGTTGACCTAATTTTGATAAAATTAATTCAGAAAAGGTGGTGTTGTAAAATAGATTTTTTGTATCATAAGAAGCGTTTGTTTTGATTAATAATTTTTGATTGGCCCGAGTAGTTTTTCTTTCGCATTGTTTTAGCAAACCTCCTCACAAGCCTTTGTTCCTAGGTGCACCTCACCCCTCATTCGAAATTTTCAGCGGTTTATGGATTATTTATGTAGTATATTATGGTCTCCTTATTCATGTCTAGTTGACCCCAATAGCTCCACATGCAAGTTTATAATTTTCAAATGTTAATATTTTGAAATTTGTACCATCGCTACGTACAAAATTCATTCTTTAGGCCACACCAATTTAATTTGTTGTTTCTCGAGTTCGCCCTGTCCATTTTTTTCTGATTTGCCAAGAAACATATTTTAGGTCCTGAATCAGCTGAAAATGCTCATAGACATATTTGTCAGTTTTTTATCAATAGTTGAAGAGCTTTTTCAATGTAACAACGTATCTTCGTTCTACTAAAGTTCAAAATCTATGAAGTCAACACACCAGCCTGATTGCTGATATCGTATCATTTCCGGCCTTCATGGGGTGCCTTGTTTTTTTTTGTTTTGTTTTTTTCCTTCACTGTCGCTATATATTTTTTTTTGTCTGAAGAAATCCGAGAAACAACAAATTAAATTGGTGTGGCCTTAAGCACACTAAAAACAGTGAGGTAAGGTCCCGTCTCTTTTTTCATGTGTACAAATTTTACGCATAGTCAGAGATGTGCGCACGCGCATAAACATAGGTGTGTTGTGCAGTGCATATAGTGTAACAGTTATTTGAATATTTTTTAATACAGACAGCGTTTTTGCAAACCTTTTTTTTTTGCACGCTCGCGTCAGGTTTGGGGTTCCCAGATGATGTCATCCAAAGAATCAAATCAACATGGCCTAATCGTGATTCACGCTTGTTAGAGGGGTGTCATGACCTCTCTGTCGTGCTAATGTCGTAGTGCACAAAATTTGCCTGAAGCATCAGATACAGGTCTAGTAAGTTGTTTTTAAGACTTCACCATTGTCTACGGGGCCCCCGGCTGAACAATGCATACCTGTGCTTACATGTAGAACAAACGGCAGATTAAATCAGCCACGACCAAGGGAACGCACGATATTAAGCGTTTTGGGGTGGGGGTGCGTATTTTAGGTTGGGTAAAAAGACGTGTTCCTTATCCCCCATGATAAACTCAACTGGATTTCATCGTCCTTTCTCGCTAAACAAAATCAACGGTTCATCCTTGATAGTACACTCGTTTGATTGTAACCCTAATTATAGAAAAAAAGCGACTAGCAGTTATCTGTTTCATTCTATTCTGTGTTTTTTTTTTTTATATCGGTCAGTTTATAAACTATGGATAGGCAGCGGACGGTACGGTACTCGTAAAAGTACTACGCAACTCAGGCGTGACTTTACCAATAGTATAGGGGGTTACTTATCGAAGATCTGAAAGAAACCAATAATACCCGGGGGTGGTCAACTTATACTTACTGTACTGGAAACTTGTACTACTTCGACTGTTCCCCAGACAAGTGGACGACAAGGACATTTTTCAGTAAACATAACGTTTCCCAGGTCTGTAAATGTTTGACAAGTAAATCACAGAATTGTAAAATAAACAAAAAATCTCGGACACCCCCAGGCTTTATTTTTGTTACCCAGCCCTCCCTCCGCTTCTTCCTCAGCCTAACAGTGAACGGTCCCTTGTCTGAGCATGCGCTACGGACTGCAGAATTTTCGCTAAGTCACACCGGATGTCGGTCAAGGCTGCTGTGTAAGTAGGACATACAACTAGGTTACGCTCATATTTTATCTCCACCCTAAAGTTGGTAACATTCTAAGGTCAATTTCAAACATGGTGAAAGCTAAGAAGTTTGTCATCGCTGCTAAATTCGACGGACTCCCGAAGCTGACCGACTTTCAGCTGGTAGAAGAGGACACGCCAGAACTGAAAAATGGAGGTGAGTCATTGAAATAATGTCAGTTAAACCTCAATGGCTTTTTCCTGACGTAAAAATTATTATAATCTGAAAAGCTATTGGTAATGTTTGTAGATTAGTCGCAACAGAATGTCGGTGTGTTTAGACATACACTGAAAGTTAGTTTGTGATCCAACATGGCGCAATTGGTATGTGTTGTTAGGCATAAGTGCACTCTGCGTTTCCCTGTTTCTAGGGTCAAACTTAGGGCAGCATTCGGCAGTGCAAATACGTCCGAGCCTTTAGTTACACAAGTGTGTAAACCTTACACACTAGTTTCACCTCTCGCAGAAGGAATGCGTATTGTTTTTGCTCTATTCCTTTTTCTGTTGTTTCAAACACATTAAATCAATGACCTGGACCAGACGGGTGTTAACATTGTAGACTGTGGCATATTACGCACTTGAATTGAAGGTGTGTAAGATTACACTGTGTTGCAAGTTGCAGGGCAGAAAATATGAAGTAATTTATTTGTGAAAACAGATCAGTAGTTTGTTAGACTAAAATATGAAGCTAAACATTATTTTGCTTTGTAAATGTTATCAATTTCATAAACTCTATATTTGAAGTATTTATTGTCATGGATTAGATTACTTCAATGTAAGGTCAATCGAATAAAGTCTTGTTGAAAACAAATAGGCTGATGTCAACAAACCGTTTACTCATGCGTAAATGTTTTGATACAAACCTACCTAATACCGTTTTCACACAAGTGCCAAAGCCTGAGCTATGGAATATTAGGAAGCTAACGTTTTAGCAGGGTCACTACATAGACGAAGGTAGCATTAAAAATTATACCAACTTTGTAAGATAAAAGTACTCTACACGGTACAATGGAGAAAAATCTGGATAATCCTGTCCTAAATACGAAGGTTAGACATCCAGGTAATACGATACGCCAAAAAGCAGTTACTCAAGCAACTGGACCGTTTCCAAAAGCATATCCAGTTGCTTGAGTAACTGCTTTTGGCAAATTCTGTCCTAGATTAGAATAACAATGGCGCGCTGTTTATTCATGCTGCTAATCCCAGAGCCGTGGAAACTCTATTGAATTAGAACAATTTCGCCCAGCAAGAGTTGGTTCTTTCTCTTAGTCCCGTTTTCAGGGGTCACGGTATTTTTAGGTTTCCCTTTGAAACCTTAGAATAATCCGCAAACTAAATTTTTGTTGACTTCCGTCTTAAAAAAACACTATAAAATTTGAACTGCCATGGCGGCCGTTACGAGTACATATCCATGTTTAGAGTAAACTATTTATGATCACTTGACCCTATTTTGTTGTACTAACTTTGAAGTGGTCGGGGACCTAGAGATCAAGTGGAACGGCGATATTTTAATAAATACTACAAAATTACAACATTCTACATGGTTGGTTTTGTTGTAAATGTTTTGGAGCATAACAACAATAAGCAAGATACGCTATGTAGCAAGTTACTATCAGCCTCCCCTCTATTTAGTTATGTTTATGCAATAGCTATAAGCACTTTTGTATTTAGTCCATACTGTGCATGAAATATAATCAAGCGACTGAATTGCATCTAGTTACCTCTGAGGCAGGAGATATGTTTCTGTAGTTTAGTGTGAGTTTTTCGAATTTCTTTACGATTTTGGCATTAGAATAGCTATTCTGGTTAAGATGATGCCGACTGCGTCTTTTCATTCTGTGTCTCTAAAGTGTTGAAATAAAATATTCGACACACCGGTACAATACGCAGTTTGATCGTCTAATTTTAGAGACTGATGTTAAAGTGTATACGATTTACAATTTCGGATTTCTTAAAGGAGATCAGTATCAATATGAATGATGATAATGAATGAAGATCTTTATTGCTCGACAGTTGTATATTGTACAGGGTATGGGAAGAATGACAATGTGATCATTACAATTATAGTAGTCTATTTCCAGAAGCTCTTGCTACATTAAGATGGACGTAATTGGCGTATTGACATGATGTACATTTAACATTTCTGTCTGTCACAAATCGTCCTGTCTGTTTTAAATCGCTACATTACGTACGTGATATTCTCGTTTCAGAGTTCCTCTCTGAAACCCTGTTCATCTCTGTTGACCCATATATGAGGTAAGCAGAACTACAAGCATTTAAGTGCATGGAATTTCTATTGGTTTATGATATAGTGGGTAAACGGTTTTTTAATGTATTTACAGAACTAACAACGCGGGTTGAAAAACAATAACTTAGCCAAATAGGGAGAATAATTATTCAAAGGGGGTTTAGCTCTGAAGGGAAAATGACCCTATTGCGGATTAATTCTCCTCGTGAATTAGTTTTCTTTTTTGCTGAATCCTACTATCTGTATCCCTATATGTATTCCAGGAAGGCTTGAAAACTTACACTGCTGTTTTTAATTTGATATATATACTTTCTTGTTTTTCAACACAGGATCTTCGGACGTTCCCTTAAGGAAGGAGATACAATGATTGGCGAGGTAGTCGGTCGGTAGGTCTCAATCGAGAAGATGATTCTGTTATACTGTAGTGATAGAAACTTTGTAGCTTAGATTGGAGTGAATAGTATGCGGTAGGTAATGCTGATTTTTTTTGAAATCTGTAAAAATAACAACGGTAGTATTACGTAACGGACCCCAGACCCCAGATTTGCACTTTCCTACACACAAAATTGTTCGGATGTCCTCAATATGTCTTCAAGGAATCATTATTGCTTGAATATTATGCAGTTTGCCAAGTAACCTCAACCTCAGGAATTATTTCATCACGTTTTCAGAGGTTTGACAATTTGACAATCATATGGGGTCAAAGGTCAACCCCATGTTCATGCCTGCAGGCCTCATCTTTTTTGCATAAATTATGATAATGAGCTGGAATTTTTAAACACTTAATCATGCCAAAATAAACGTCTTAATATGTTTAACCAATATATGTGCAAAGGTCACTGAAAGGATGCAAAAAGGAATATAAATTTGAAAGGAAACCAAATGGGGTCCATTTGGACCCCGTTCGGGCATTAATGTCACAAAAAAGATCGGGTGTTTGAGGGTTAAATAACTGGGTAAAACTACTAGACGTTTCAGAACATTTACCACTTTTTGCCATTGACTGATGAAAATTGGTTGATGCTTTCAAACGTCTGAGAGTTTTGAAATCCTATCCAGTTTCAATTCGAGTAACATTGCGTGCATCTCATTTGCTGAATGTCTTTTAATCGTTGAACGCTGTACTGTATGTTTCATTCTGTACAGGGTGATCGAGTCAAAAAGCACCAGGTACCCCGTGGGAGCCACAGTTCTGGCCGGGTACGGTTGGCGCACGCACGGTGTCGTACACGAGGACGAGAAACATCCACTCCCCACCGGGCAGCTTCGTGCGGTTCCCGCTGACTATCCGAAGGAGCTGTCGCTTGGGCTCCTATTGGGGGTTACCGGTATGCCGGGGTAAGAAATGATTTATGACCCGCAATGTTTCTCATCGTTTCTAAAATCATTTCTGTTTTAACCTTTCCTGTTTTAGCCCTTCATTTTCCCTTCAAAACGTTTTTTTTTTAATTTCTGTCTTCTTTCTTTGTCCGCCTCTTATCGCCTTCTATATAGAACCGTGACTCATAAGCATAGTGTTGTATTCACGACTGTGTTGGCAGATCGGCTATACTAATTTCTTGGATATACCAAGTGCTGTATCAAGAAAAGTGTTCGCGATTATCTAACCGTCTTTGATGGGTCAAACATTACCGTGAAAATGATACAAGTCATTGACTGTGACACTGAATATAAGTTTAAATCATCTAAGACCAGCGTGAAATGTACGATGCACTTAAGCGGCCTAAAGCATCTAAACACTAGAAAGGCCGACATTTGCTTGGGAGCAAATACAGCATATTTCAGTCCATCTCCCTCCCACGCAAACGTGGACTATTCCAAACTTACCCCAGTGCAAAACTGGCAAAGGTTCTCAAATAAATGAATTAAATAGTAGCTATATGAGAACAAAGATGCAACAACAAGTACTTTGAATCTCGAAAGCTTTACTAATCTTATAAGAGGTATGCAAAAACTAACAATGATGAGATTTGATACATTTTGAAGGTCTTAGGCACATAAAATTGAATGTGTGAGTCATTACGCACCACTTAGGTGCAATGTGACCTCAGGTAACCGGCAATAGAACACGTGTTCCATGGATGGAACCGGCCATTCTTTAGATAGAACATGGAACGGGTACAGCACTTTTGGCCCTTTTTTTGCTGAAAATAGCCATTAAAGTCCCCCAAATGAGTCATTTGGAAGTGGTGTATGCCAAATACATGACTGCTATTCTGTAGACACATGTTCAAGGTACCCTTATACCGAATGTCATATCATTTGGTTGTAATACCAGGGCTCAGGATCCAAAAATCAATTTTTTGTCGAAAAATGCTCCAAAAAACCTTCATAAAAATTTTTCAAAGGCATATTTCAAAAAAATGAAAAAAAAACGTCTGGGGTTATTTGCCCACTCTACCTCCATGCCAAATTTCAGGTCATTTGGCTAAATGATGGCGGAGTTGAATCCCTTTGACTGTTTGGCAGGAGGAGAAGGAAAAGGAGGAGGAGAAGGAGAAACATGAGGGAACACAATATATTTCATCCATACCATGGTATGGACTGAAATATAAATAGCAGAAAAGATTCCTCCCCGGAGCACGAAACGGGACAACGCCCTCGTGTCTCCAGAACTACAATTTCACAAGGTCAAGCACGGTTCTGGGCAGTCTAGATTTGCCCCAGGCACAGTTTGGGACAACACATGGTTCGGGACACAAAATGAGCCATGTCTCCCTCACTCAAATTTGTTCGTCTTAAATCCTTTTTTCCCTTTTGTTTCCTTTTTCCTCTATCACCCATGTTCTTATCTCTTCCTTTTATTATCTCATTTCTTTCTTGCACAACCATACATCCGTATATAATTTGTTTTTGTTTAGAATGACGGCGTACTTCGGACTTCTTGACATCTGCCAGCCAAAGGAAGGAGAAACCCTTCTCGTGAATGCCGCCGCGGGGACTGTCGGGAACTTGGTGGGACAAATCGGCAAGATCAAAGTAATCAACTTTTTTATTTATCCCTAAAGAAAATCCACTCTTAATAGCGTTTGGAAATTGAATAATAATGAATCTTTACTGCTTTTCTGGTGTAACATTTTTGGATATAGAAACAAATGCATAGCGTTTTCAATATGCTACATCCGTTTGTTACAGGGATGTAAGGTGGTCAGCTGTGCAGGAACTGATGACAAGGTCACCTGGCTACGTGAACTCGGTTTTGACTACGCCTTCAACTACAAGACTTGTTCTCTGGACGAAGAACTCAAGAAAGCCGCACCTGAGGGCATTGATTGTTACTTCGACAACGTAAGTGATACATCAATGGTTTGACTATTTGGCACATTAATGATTTAGACCTGTGTTATAGATAGACCATGCCAGGCGACTTTACTGGGAAATAGTGTTGCTTCGCCCACAAGGGGACTACCTGACCAACTCGGTTGGGTTAAGGCGGCCTAGGCTGATATTCATGTTCGAGTTCCGCCGTGTGTCTGCACGATTGCCACAAACATGTTTCGAACCCGAATCATGTTCCACCATGTTCGATATGACGTCATTCGAATAGAACGTGTGTTCGAATTCGGGGTTACCGGCGGTCATTTGTATGTTTCCCCTGTAAACCCGCGTTGTTACGCATTTTATTCACGGAGTATGACTTAAACGGCTTTACGCTTAGCTGAAAACAACATAATTCATCTTTAGAGTAATCCATGTTTACGTATTATCACTTTTTTATCAAAATTGTCCGAGGCTATTTTGCATATAAGTCGAAATTTTTTAACTGTGGCGATTATTTAACAAAAAATGACAGAAAAATAGCCGTTTCTGTCGTTTTTGGCCCAAAAAAACAATGTAACTGTCATTTAAAACAAAATAGCCTCGGACAAAAATAATAAATAGGGGGTTGGCTTTCTACTTGCAAAATATCATGATGAAAGGTGTTGTTACCGCTTGGGCGTAAAGCCATGAAGTAAACAGCTTTTCTTTAACCAAAATGTTGATTTTTAACCCAAAAATTCAGAAGTAGTAAAAACAAAATAACCTTTATTCAATGTGTTTCAAGTACTACTAGAACTGTGTGAAGTTAAGTTGTGATGCGACCAAGCTATCAAAAGTTACAGCCATATGTATGAAATACTAATTATAGTTGGCCATAGGCTGCCTTAACCCAACCGAGCAATATCATGATTCTACATTACCTGATTACCCCCAAAAGTAATAAGTAGTCACCTTTGTTTTAGGTCATGAAAAATATATATTGGCATGGTAATCAATTAAAAACAACGTTCTAGATTGTTAACTTAGTTCATAACATGAAGACAAAAAAAAGGCTAGGGTCGGAATGTTTTTTTTTTTTTTTTGAGGGACGGTCTGGAAACAGGAAACACAATATTGCTAGGTCCACTTGCTGTGAGGTCATGGCAATCAGTGGTAATGCCTCAGACCCTGATACTTTCAATCTACGGATGACTATCCTCTGCAATAAAATACAAAATACTGAGTTGAAAGTAGAGTAATAAAAAGATATAATATGAGTACAGACTTCATCAAGAAAACTTTAACTGGAAATCGAAACTTGTACATCCCTACAAACCTAGTGCTAACTCAAGTGTACAATCACTTCCCGATGTTAGTTACTGACTACGTACTTCGTCTAAATATACCATCAAAGTTAATGCGATAAAAATAACAACAGAAGAATTAGGTAGGCTAACCCAACCGAACAACAATGTAAGAAAAGTAACTCATGAGAACAAAACCGTGGGTGTTGTACAACATATTAAGTTATATTTTGTTATGGATTTCCAAGAAAACATAAATGTCTATGTGTACTAACAACGAAAGGATAGTCAATTTGATAAATAACTGAACTAACAACAACAACAAAGAAATAAAAAAAGATGACGTGAATAAGGCGACTGTGTAATATATATATCCACTACAACAGAAGAAATGTTTTCAAAACAAAGTGATTATATAATATGCAAAAATAAAGGCAACAATACATAAGGCAATGAACAATACATACCACGAATAAGTTATGTATACAATCCAAACCGATCATCTGATACTCCCTTTTAAAAATGCAGGAATAAAAGAGATATTCTAAACCAAACAACTTGCGATAACTGATAGTGTGGTACTACTATCATACTAGTGATAGTCTTCTAGTGAACATCGATCCTGTTGGCTTTCTTGCCTCCATGCAGGTTCTTTGCACATCTTGTACTAAAAGGTTCTCAGATTATGCGTCAAAAAGTTTTATAACTTGTGGCCCTAAACATCATCCCACAGCCTCCATGCAGTGTCTTTGGTATATCTTACACTAAAAAGTTTTCATAATACGCATCAAACTTTTTATCATAATTTTTGGCCCTAAAAAGCATCCCACAGTCTTCACTCCTTTAGGGTTGCTCCTTTGTGTGTTTGCATGTGCCTCTTGAAACTAAACAGCTAACTGAACTGCCTGCCGGACTCCTCATACATGTAGGGTTTCTCCTCGGTGTGCGTCCGCATGTGTTTTTTCCGCATGTGTGAGTCCCAAGATCAGTAAAATGCCTACTGCACTATTCACACTTGCAGGGTTTCTCCCCAATGTGAGTTCGGATGTGCATTTTTAGATTACCCAGCTGACTGAACTGCCTGCTGCACTCCCCACACCTGTATGGTTTCTCCCCAGTGTGAGTCCGCATGTGAGTCTTCAGATTACTCAGCTGACTAAACTGCCTGCCGCACTCCTCACATCTGTAGGGTTTCTCACCAGTATGAGTTCTGATGTGCTTCTTTAGATCACCCAGCATTCCGAACTGCTTGCTGCACTCCCCACACATGTAGGATTTCTCACCTGTGTGAGTCTGCATGTGAGTCTTCAGATTACACAGCACACTGAACTGCCTGCTGCACTCCCCGCACATGTAGGGTTTCTCACCTGTGTGAGTCCGCATGTGTCTCTTCAGATTACACAGCACACTGAACTGCCTGCTGCACTCCCCACACATGTAGGGTTTCTCACCTGTGTGAGTCCGCATGTGTCTCTTCAGATTACACAGCACACTGAACTGCCTGCTGCACTCCCCACACCTGTAGGGTTTCTCCCCAGTGTGAGTCCGCATGTGTGTCTTCAGAGCACTAAGACAACCAAACAGCTTGGCACACTCCTCACACCTGAACACTTTCACACCTTTGTCCTGCCTCCCGGTTTCCTCTCCAAACTCCTCACAGCTTCCTCCTTGCCAGGTGGAAACAGTGTTGGCAGAACCCCCTGCTGATCCACTCTTGACGTCATCCAAGCCTGCTGTGCTATCTGTTGTTGCCATGTCTACGAGAGCTGGATTAACCTCTGTAAATCTGTAATCCCCAATGTGAGTTCGAATGTGCTTTTTTAGATTACCAAGCTGACTGAACTGCCTGCTGCACTTCTCACACTTGTGGGGCTTCTCTCCTGTATGAGTCCGCATGTGAGTCTTCAGATTACTCAGCTGACTAAACTGCCTGCCGCACTCCTCACATCTGCAGGGTTTCTCACCAGTATGAGTTCTGATGTGCTTCTTTAGATCACCCAGCATTCCGAACTGCTTGCTGCACTCCCCACACATGTAGGATTTCTCACCTGTGTGAGTCTGCATGTGAGTCTTCAGATGCTCCAGCTGACTGAACTGCCTGCTGCACTCCCCACACATGTAGGGTTTCTCACCTGTGTGATTCCGCATGTGTCTCTTCAGATTACACAGCACACTGAACTGCTTGCTGCACTCCCCACACCTGTAGGGTTTCTCCCCGTTGTGAGTCCGCATGTGTGTCTTCAGAGCACTAAGACAACCAAACTGCTTGTCACACTCCTCACACCTGAACA
Source organism: Branchiostoma belcheri (assembly GCF_001625305.1). Classification (NCBI taxonomy): domain Eukaryota; kingdom Metazoa; phylum Chordata; class Leptocardii; order Amphioxiformes; family Branchiostomatidae; genus Branchiostoma; species Branchiostoma belcheri. The sequence goes on along the minus strand of NW_017803956.1, from coordinate 26,799 downwards.
CTTTCACACCTTTGTCCTGCCTCCCGGTTTCCTCTCCAAACTTCTCACAGCTTCCTCCTCGCCAGGTGGAAACAGTGTTGGCAGAACCCCCTGCTGATCCACTCTTGACGTCATCCAAGCCTGCTGTGCTATCTGTTGTTGCCATGTCAACGAGAGCTGAATCAACCTCTGTAAAAAATGGAACAAGCCATCTATAAAACATGCTGCAATATGTTACCCGGTAGTACTTACTCTCCAAGGAGAGGTTTGGGTTTAGGGTTATATTTGGAGTGTTTTGAATTTAGTTTTTCTAGCGGGGTTTCTTTATTTTCTAGCGGGGTTTCTTTATTGCACTTGACTCCACGAAGAATAGTATGGAATTTACCATTCTAATGGAGATCTCAATAAACAAACTGGATTTTTTTTACCAAACCCCCAAAATACCAGTGCAAAAAAGAAAACCCCGATAAAAAGGTTAAAAAATGCCAAAAATAAAGCAAAACCCGAACTTTGCATGGGGAGTAGTAGTAAATGAATGAATTTTTGAATGAATGAATTTTTATTTACCTGTCTTGCGACTTTTGTCGTTCAGCCCATATGGGCTTATAAGACACCAAAACATAAACATGAACATAAACATAGGTACAAAAGTCATATAAACATAAATCCATGTCCGTATCAAACAGTAGTACTGCGTATAGAGCTTATTCACCACACGTCATCATGACGTCATGACCCCTCATGTCCCGTGCGACGCCATTTTGGGGTGCATCTCTACAGCGAGTTTCCAAGCATTGAAATGGCCGACAAACGTTAGGTAAACTGTCCTTTGTCCTATTACACGAAGAGTTTACCACCACTCATACCTCTCGTTACTGGAACAAAATAAAATCTGTTGGGATTGACCCGTTTCTGTTGAGTTTTGATCAGTCTGATCGAGACGGCGTCTACTAATGTAGTGCATGTTATTGTTAACAAATGTTTATCGACCTTCACCGTCTGTAAAAGTTACTAAAAAACAACTGGCCGAACTGAAACCCCTGATACACCATGAAAGACGGGCAAATAGTGAGCTGTTTGCTTAATGTTGTTACTGATGCTATGCAGCTTCTTTGAGGGTAACATTGCAACGGTTAGTGAACTGTCCCTTAGCCTTTATGCTTTTCATGCAAGGGTCTGGGCTGGGTGGCAGCCAGAGACCGGACGACCTGGAGGGCCGTATGCAGAGGCGCTACGCCCCCTGGAGGGGCATGATGAGCTGAGTGAGTGAGTGAGGGCTTCTGCTTACGCTTATTAACATGCATCTATTTGTAGGCGTTCGTTTTGTAATCCAGGTATATTTTTTGTACCCATACCTATTGCGTATGGATACTCAACTGCCAATAATACTAAGTACTTTCTTTTTAAACCTCCTTGGTACTGCATACTGTAGCTATCAAACATTTGTCAAATGTTTGGATGAGAGAGTTTTTACACCCGATCATTAATGGACGGTCTGGCGTCCAGGCGGGATGGAATCCAGATGTGAGAATTTGTCGGGGCTAGCGTAGGGGTTTACAGTATACTCAAGATTAGCTTATTCTTATTAGATTTACGCTTTCCTCATCACCAACACCAGAATCCCTTCATAACAGTGAATTCGTTTATTCGGTCCGTAAAATTGAACACTTGATTGCGAGAATAGTTCATATTCAATACACGACACACAACATAATCTCGTAACCCCCTAACGATCCTCACTGTTTACGTTTTCAACTTCCAGTCAGCAGCTTCTTATTTCTTCTGTAAACAATAATTTGGAAACCAAACGTAGAATCTAGAAATTTCTCAGATAATTCCACATCCACACTACGTCTTTTCTTTACGCAGCTGCACCGAAACAAGGAGCTTCAAAATGTTTGAATCTTCTTGACTGAATTATAAACAGCACGGCCGAGATCACACTCACACAGTCTGGTCCAAACTCAAGCCGTCACACAAATATTATGAACCGTTGTTTGCCAACTCTACAAACCTCTGAATGCCAACTACATGCGGACTTTTCCTACCTGGCAGCTAGTTGATACACAGTCCGGGCCGAGTCGCCCGTTGAATCACTGCAAAACTCCTCCAAAGACGGAAAACTGCTCAAGATGCCGTGTCGTTGCGGGACAGGAAGGCGTGATGCCGTGACCCGGAAGTACTCCCCATGCAGCCAGAGGTCAAGTCTCGTTACCTGATTACCCAACAAATGTGTACGGGCTTTGAAGCAAAGCAAGGCTAGGAATCTGGCAGAAAATCACACGATCTGGACATGCCAGGGTCACGAATGTTGGATGGTAGATAGCTCTTGGGTCTGAGAAGAAGAAAACTAGCTTTTTCTGGAATTGCAGGTCAATTTCTTTTACAATCTTCAAAGGAGGCTATCTCAAGTATGAGCATACAGAATCTGAGATTATCGCGATTTTTTTGTCGCCAGCCCATCAAGCCTTGGGCCCTCTGTGACCAATGGATAGAGCCTGGTCAATTTGATACTGTCTTTAAGTAACGTTACCCTAGGATCTTCTTCGAGAGTAACCATCTACATCTGTTGGGTAATCAGGTAGCGAGACTTGACCTCTGCCTGGGAGTACTTCCGGGTCACGGCATCGCGTCTTCCTGTCCCGCAAGGACGCGGCATCTTGAGCAGTTTTCCGTCTTTGGAGGAGTTTTGCAGCGATTCAACAGGCGACTCGGCCCGGACTGTGTATCAACTAACTTCCAGGTAGGAAAAGTCCGCGTGTAGTTGGTATTCAGAGGTTTAGAGTTGGCAAACAACGATTCATAATATTTGTGTGGCGGCGTGCGTTTGTGCGTGTGATCTCGGCCGTGCTGGAGATTCAAACATTTTGAATCTCCTTGTTTCGGTGCAGCTGCGCAAAGAAAAGACGTAGTGTTGATGTGACATTGTCTGTGAAATTTGTGGATTCTACGTTTGAATGTTTGGTTCCCAAATTATTGTTAATAGAAGTAAGGAGCTGCCGCCTGGAAGTTGGTAACGTAAACAGAGTGAGGGTCAGTAGGGGGTTACGAGATTATGTTGTGTGTCGCTTTGAAAAGGAGCCAAATTAGTCCCGCAATCCCCTGTTCAATTTTACGAACCGAGTAAACAAAGATACTGTTATGAAGGGATTCTGGTGTTGCCGATAAGAAAAGTTTTAATCGCAGACAAATGTAATCCTGAGTATACAGTAAACCCCAACGCGAGCCCCGACAAATTCTCACATCTGGATTCCATCCCGCCCTGACGCCAGACGGGAGAGTGTGAAAACAACGGGGCGGTTCATCAATGGTGGGAGGGTGTAAAAACTCTCTCACTACAACTTTTGACATACCGGTAGATATTTAATTGCTACAATATATTATACAGTACGAAGGAGGTTTAAAAAGAAAGTACTCAGTACTACTATACTCAACTGCCAATGACAACGTCATCATCTCATGGCAAAAATATATACTAGACTAGTATATATTTTTGCCATGAGATGATGACGTTGTCATTGGCAGTTGAGTATCCATACGCAATTGAGGTATGGATTGCAAAACCATACCAGGATTTATACAAAACGATCGTCTACAGTCGTCACAAATAAGCCGAAGTTCACACCCTTGCATGATGCATTTTAAGACCAAGGGACAGTTCATTAACTGTTGCAATGTTACTCAAGCTGCATAGCATCAGTAACAACATGATACAACATGATACTTCTGTATAATGTCCTTTGTACATACAGTAAAGACAGCTCACTATTAGTGTGTCTTTTATGGTGTCTAAGAGGTTTCAATTTTGCTAGTTAAGTAACTGTTACAGATGAGCAGTTGTTTACATGCCCTTTAAAACTCAACTATATTTTTTATTATTAGCACTGCTCAACTACATATATTACAGCATGCTTTATAGATCGCTTGTTTCTGTTGTTGATCCAGCTCTCATTGTCATGGCAACAACAGGCAGCAAAGGAAGTTTGGAGGACGTCATGAGAGGATCAGCAGGGGGTTCTGCCAACACCGTTTTCACCTGGCAAGGAGGATCAGCAGGAGGTTCTGCCAACACTGTTTCCAGCTGGCAAGGAGAAAGCTCTGGGGAGTCTGGAGGGAGGCAGGACAAAGCTGTGAAAGTGTTCAGCTGTGAGGAGTGTGCCAAGCAGTTTGGTTGTCTTAGTGCTCTGAAGACACACATGCGGACTCACACTGGGGAGAAACCCTACAGGTGTGGGGAGTGCAGCAAGCAGTTCAGTGTGCTGTGTAATCTGAAGAGACACATGCGGACTCACACAGGGGAGAAACCCTACAGGTGTGAGGAGTGTAGCAAGCAGTTCAACTGTCTTAGTGCTCTGAAGACACACATGCGGACTCACACTGGGGAGAAACCCTACATGTGTGAAGAGTGTGTCAGGCAGTTCAGTCAGCTCGGAAGTCTAAAGACCCACATGCGGACTCACACTGGGGAGAAACCCTACAGGTGTGAGGAGTGTGCCAAGCACTTCAGTTGTCTTAGTGCTCTGAAGACACACATGCGGACTCACACTGGGGAGAAGCCCTATATGTGTGGGGAATGTAACAGGCAGTTCAATCGGCTGGGTAGTCTGAAGAGGCACATGCGGACTCACACAAGGGACAAACCCTACAGGTGTGAGGAGTGCAGCAGGCAGTTTAGTGAGCTTGGAACTCTGAAGAAACACATGCGGACTCACACAGGGGAGAAACCCTACAGATGTGGGGAGTGCAGCAGGCAGTTCAGAGAGCTGGGTAATCTCAAGACACACATGCGGACTCACACAGGTGAAAAACCTTACAGGTGTGATGAGTGCAGCAGGCAGTTCAGTGTGCTGGGTCAGTTAAAGACACACATGCGGACTCACACAGGGGAGAAACCCTACAAATGTGAAGAGTGCAGCAGGCAGTTCAGTGAGCTGGGTAATCTGAAGAAACACATGCGGACTCACACAGGGGAGAAACCCTACAGGTGTGAGGATTGTAGCAGGCAGTTCAGTGTGCTGTGTAATCTGAAGAAACACATGCGGACTCACACAGGTGAGAAACCCTAAATGTGTGAGGAGTGCATCAGGCAGTTCAGTGTGCTGTGTAATCTAAGGGGACACATGCGGACTCACTTGTGAGAAACCCTACAGGTGTGACTGAGGAGTTGAGATGTGAGCCTAGTTAAATCAAACAGGGAAGAAACTCTAAGTGTGAGGAGTGCAGCAGACTGTTAAGTCACCTGGGTCATTGCAAGAGACACGCGCAAACTCTAGTGGGCGATTTGTTGTGTGCAAGAAGGTGAATCATGTGAAACCAGACAAGAAAAAACTCATGGATGGAAGACATGGTGTTGTCCATATGTTGTATAGGACAACACCACGAGCAAGTTGAGTATTCAGGGCGAGTTTTACATAAGATCTTGTTCATTTTCCGTAGTATTAGAAATCAAGCTGGTAAAGGAAAGTCCATGTATTAGCTCTTCATGATGTACTTCAGTCACTTTAAACTGTGTGTAAACTTTGGTTAAGTGCCTTTCACAGAATATATTGTTCCTTGGAAACGTCATACTGCACGCGGTACATCTGGTTTGTAGCATGCCATGATATAGCATAACTGATATAGGGGATGTGAAATACAGTATATCAAGCTAACTAACATAAATTCGTTTGTTTAAGTTCTTTTGTTATAGAAGAAAATAGTGGTTTTTATAGATGGAATACCATCCAATATTAGCATGTTATTGTTTATTCTGGTAACCTAGATATTTATAGAATCAGTTTATTTACTATATTAGTTTCTTGTTTCTTGAATAATGGTTGCGGTTATAGAATTAGTGCTTGTGTTTAGAAATACGTTTGTTGCTGATATTCTACTGTGTTACATTTTGTAGCAATACAACCAACAGGTACTTGTTATAGCGCCTAGTATTTACTCTTATAGTCTTAAGTAATGTATCTACGTACTCCACATAACACAGCTGCTATTGAAGACCGGAATACTCGTCTTCTCCATACATTAAAAGCTGGACATACGACATACGAAACACCTCCTAGACCGACGCTGGTGTCTAGATTCCTTCTAGACATGTACACTTGTCATTGTCGTCACTACTGGGTACACATGTATATCTTTTCGGGTTTGGAGTGCTGTGGAGTTTTCATGTTGGTGGTTTCATTGACTTGCACGGTACTGAAAAGAGTCGAAGTCCTTAGGACGGGGCATTAAGCCGCGGTATAGAAAATGTTACTGCTCGCATTGGGAACATATGTCCCGAGACAGAAGTAAAACACACACACACACGCGCGCACGCACGCACACACGCACGCACGCGCACGCACAGAGAGAGAGAGACAGACACGAACGCCGACTAAAACTTCGCCCCGTTGGCCCTATAAATGCCGCCTAGTGGTAGCTATGATAATTGCAAGCTAAGGTATGCGCAGAGTGGAAGGTTGACACCCCCGGATAAATAAACCTCCTGTTTTTAAACTCAGATATGATAATCTCACATCGTCCATAACTTAATGCATTTCTTAAGAAATGGTACAGGCCTGATTTTTTTTCGCATATCGTCCTCAGCCACCGATTGATCTTTCAATGGAAAGCCACTAAGCAAATCCCTGAACGGCTGTATCTACACAGCATAAAAGCTAGAACTTAGTAGATAACAAAGTTTCAAAAACTGCCACCAAAATTCGAACTCCGCGGATGAAAACAACCTCCTCCGCTTCGCCTCATTATGAATCCCATCTCCGCGGAGTTCATTCTGCTAACCCCCGTGTCTCCGTCCACCAGACGTGTCGTTGTGTGGAAGAAAGTATCGAGGGTTTCTCGTCGTCTTTCTACGAGCCTTGTTCGGTTCAGATCGTCGGGATTTCGTAAGTAAAAGGTCAACGACCGAAAATGACATTTGCACATGTGCCGCGTATTGGCGCAGTGAAGCTTTGTGTTAGCTTGTCACTTCTTTATTTTAACCTAGTTTCAGAACCAACACTTTGATGTCGTAGATTCCTATTTTAGTTTTAATGTAAGATTGTCCGGTCGTAAGTTTTTTGAAAAATAGTCGGGCCCGCTGCTGGATGTTATGGAGGCATGCCGGTCAGACGCTTGGTGGGAGGGGCCTATTCACACTGAAACTAACGTAGTTTTCCCCAAACTGTGTTAGGTCAACAAGAGATCGGTGCTGCAGTATTACAAGTAAGTCAGACTCTATGGTTACATACTGCATCTTAAATTATGAAAGTTGAACGGGACGTTACATCATCAGGAGCCAGAAAGGAGCCAAACTAGACTACGGAAGTCTGCCTTATGTGTTGTTTGGATCGCGGACTTCAGTGGCAAAAACAATAATTATAGTTTCTGTATTACTCCTCATGTATCCATCACCTTGCACGATGCGCACTCATACAGCACACAGTAAATACACAGACACGTGTGTTAGGATGGGCGCGAGTGCATGGGCATTGGTTTCCGCTAGGTGCTCTCTCAGCTTCTGGGTAAAGTTGCACTGGTCTTCGTTCCCTTTCTTCTTGAACTTTGGCGTTTCCCCTCTTAATTATGGCTTCACCAAACCACGAAGTGGTTTATATTTGGTGAAACCATATTGTTTTCTCTGCTGTTTCTTCTCCTTCTTCTCCTTCTTCTCCTGCCATTTCTTTAAATGGATTCAGCTTCTTCGTTTTGGGGCCTAAGGTCCTGAAATTTGGTATGGAGGTACAGTGGGCAAATACCCCCAGGCTTTTTTCAAATTTGTGATACAGGCTTTTAGAATGGTTTTATTTGAGTTTTTTGGCTGTGTTATAGCAAATGTATTACTGTGTTAGTGCGCAATGTTTACCACGTTTGGGCATGAGTCACCACAATGGAATGCAGGGCGTCAACCAATAGGCATGCAGCTTTCCTCTATTCTTCTTGCTGATTGGCTGTTGGGATTTAACTTGATTAACACCTGCACAGAGCATTTCCATACTGACAGTATGTCTGTATTCAAGTGTTTTGGTAGGTATTTCAAGCTTTCCTGCTCCAGCATTGGCATAAAGTTTTGTTTTTATTTTGAAAATCAACAGTTTGCATTATGCAATTACAAATCCTAACCAATAGTGTAGGGAATAGCTATCCAACTGTTGTAGTCTTAGTTGTATGTTACTTCATATTATAGTTATATCAATGTAAATCATTGTTTTCCCTTGTGTTTCTCATTCGTTCCCTGCCATGTCGTAAAATGTGGTTAAGCCATCGCTGTATTTGCTCCAAAGCAAATATTGGCCTTTCTAGTCTTCTTTAGCTCGCTCAGTTGTTTGCTGCTGTTTCATGGCTCTTATCAACTCTCCAATCTTCTCATCCATGAGAAGCTTCACTGCGTTGAGAAACTGAGAGTTGTTCTGCTGAAAGTCTGAGAGAGTCTGGGGAGAAAGTCTAGACACTAGGCATTGATAACTATCAAGAGTTTGTCAGCTGTTGGGCAATATAGTTGTCACAAGAGAAGTTCTCGTTCTTTTGAGGAAATCCTCTTGTTACCAGCAGAAAGCAAAGTTGTTAAAAAGTAATAATGGCACTGTCATTGCCAATTTGGAAACCATACACCAGTATTCACATAGCATGATATGGAGCTTGGTAGGGTTGCCGGCCGGAGGTTCTATTGCGTGCGATCTACATTTCATCAGGAAATACCCCCCCCCCAAAAAAAAATACCGATCCCGGAACGCCTGAAAAGGAGGCTAAGAACTGATGTAAGTTTGAGCCACCTACATGTTTGCTTGCTAGATGGAACTGCAGGGCCTTCATTGAAAAATGTTTTAAAGAGGATAACTCCAGAATCGATTGATGGATCGTCGTGATTTTTGACATAATAATACGACAATTATGCAGATATGGATGTAATTTGCATAATTACTGCAAATATGGATGTAATTTGCATAATTGATGAGGACATTCTATATACCAGCTGCATTCCATGATAGGACTATTCAAGAACAAGAGAAACACAGGCAGATATTGATTATGCAAATCGGGACTTAATTTGCATAATTAATGAGAAAATGTTGCAATTTCAGATGTCACAAGCTTGAATAGTCCTATAATGTAATGCAGCTGGAGCGAAGCATGAGGGATGGCACGTTATATCTAGTCCTAGTGCTAAAAGTTAGGCCACAGCAAGTAAATTTTATGGATGACATCCTCCGCAGACTCCAAATCTAATGCGAGCGGGCGAATTAAAAAAAAACAAGGCGGGCCGAAAAAAAACAAGGTTCCTACAAGGTAAAATTTTGACTCAATCATTGTACAAATGGTTTTGATTCAGTAGGAACATCACATATACATAGCCAGCATCACATATCACTGCATCAAAGTCAGAAACAAAACATTAAATCAGAGCCTTTTCTTGTCTCCTCTCTTCCTAGTTATCTGTCATCCACCTTCCGGCATGGCAACAGACACCTTTGCCTATTTTCGGCATGTTGACCACTGTCAGAAGACAACAAAATTTATTGTTTTTTTTCCAAAACCATGCAAAAATGAATGGGCGCGCTGATGTCATCCATAAAATGTACTTGCTGTGGCCTTAGTAAAACTGCACACATCACCTTTGATCAGCTTGCCTGCACCATGTTTCTTCTATTGAAAATTGTGCAGCTTTCCCCAAGTGGCCACGACGGGGAATCCCCGAAGAACGATATGTATATACTGGCTAGCGATTGGCTATTAGCACGTTAACTTTTGATTCCATACGTGTGGGGTGAAAGGGTAAAGGTTTCGGATTTCAGATAAGGCCACAGCAAGTACGAAACCTTTGGACAGACGTACTACCGACAAAACAATTGTATGGACAGCGGAAGTTTCTCATGGTTGTGCTGTGTTACGCATGGTGGAACTGCATAACTGACTACATGTGCCAAATCAACGAAAATAGCAAATAGTTATATCTTATTACATGTACATGTGTTGGTTACAATTACAAAGGCTTTCTATCCTAACAAAACGTTCTTTGATAAGTCGAATATAAATCGGCTCAACTTAAAATGTACCAAATTATTGTTACAACAGTAAAATTCAAACGAAACAACACAAACACGCAATAAACGTAAGATGGTGAGTAACCTACAATTTCCTAGGTGACATGTTTTTCTTGTAGCCGTTAAGCCTTGGCAACAGTCAGACATCAAGGCTAAAGTGGGGTTAATTTTATAATTTAGGCCACATCAATTAAGTTTTATGGATGACGTCGACTTGAGACCCTAACTCCAAATGCGAAGGCGAAAACAAGACAAGGTGGACAAGAAGGGCCACAACAAGATTTAAAATACTAGTATACCGTATACCAAATACCCTCGTAATACATTTCAATGGAGATGAACGTTTTTTGCGCGTATGGACCCTCTCTGGCGAATGGATTTTGCCACCCTATGATCTTCTTGGAGATTATCAAGATGTAACTTATTGATCATATCGTGTTTTACATCGCATTTATTTACTCGGCTAGCATTCTTGTTACTATTTCCTGTGACATACATAAGTTCACGATGATGCATTGTGAGCCTTTTGTCCGTATGATTTTCTTTAGGTACATGTAGATTTGCCTCTCCAGAAGAAATGTACTCCTTCAGTGATCCAACTCCCCTGGCCGATGTTATCAGAACAGGAAAAGCTCCATCCTGGCCAGCTACTCCCCAGGACACACGCGTTGACCTGGAAATAAAGAATGCCGAGTTGTACTACTGAAATTTTGTAACAATTACTGTGGTTGTAATAATGATATCTCTTAAATCTGACTAATAATTACCTCCTTCAAAAGGCAGAAAAGACTCGTTGGTGACGTCCATTTCCGCGTGGAGAAATGTGTCCACGAGCGCGTCCTTTTACTGCTTTGTAGCCGTTCAGAATCACCACGTCTTCCATCCCAAACCTGATGGTGAAGACGTCCCCGTACTGCCGCCTCCACGCCGTCAGCTTGAGGTGAGGCGCTCGGCCCAAGGCGAGGAGGGGCCCGAGAACATTCACACGTCCTGCCGGGTATGGGGCTGCTTTCTGCAGCACTTCCATAAGAAACATGCCAGACTTAAGACCGCAAATAAGACTAAATAAGGCTCCACATCCTGCCCAGTCTTCGAAATCTCCCGGATGAAATCAGCTATCCAGCCGACTGAAATCATATTTTCAAGACTTTCAAGTGACGCAGTCAAGAATATCTATGCGCATCCGTTCTGCGCAGCACAGATTTAAACTTGTCTCGACCTTCCGGTTCAAAGTTTCAAACAAGGTCCGCTCAACAATCAATAGTAGTACATCGCTGTTTTAAAAACGGAAGACCAGTTCATGATGGTTTTATGGGTGGAGTGTTCGCCAGGAAGCACACGATTGATGCAATATTTAAGGTCATTCTTAAAGCAAACGTGCCTAATTGACTATAATGTTTGCCGGTGGCGTCAGAAAAATCAGATGAGTCGCATAATTTCTCGTGCATTTTCATTGCAAGGATTATAGGTCTATATGTAAATTTGGTCCTCAATAGAGATCTACTCTAAAGGCAACAGACATGTTTATCACACTCAGCAAACAAGATTGAAATGATTCCACAAACGAGAATAAAGGATCTGTATTGTATATGGAACAAGACAGGCAATGAAAACATACATTGCCATGGCGACGGTGGTTGCTGTTAGGGTTATTGTTTGCATGGCACTGCCATCATTTCATGATTTTGAGGAAGCTGTTAAGTCTAGACAGATACAGTGCACTCCTCCCCTGAGTGTATAGTGAACGAGCCCCGGGGTCACAGAAAGTAGCGCATCCGGGGCAGACAGGTCTTCCCAGGGTTTCCAGGAATGTGAGCATAGATGTGGGTCAGAGAAATGCCTGTGGACATTTCATTCCTGTGGACAAATTCCTAGAGAATTTCTAGAGTTCTCGCAGATCACACACAATACTGTACCATTAGGCTCCTCCCTGAGACGTCGCCAAAAACATTGTAATGCGTCAAGTGACACCGACACTGAAGTTTCTGAGTTAGTCCTATCATAGCTTGTATTATAAAAAAGTTTCGTCTTCTGAAATTGTGGTAAAATGATTGTTTCCATACATTATAACACTGTCTAGCAAAGGCAGTTTCTCTTCCCTATTCTTCAAGTGACTTCTGCCAAAACTAAAGCAGGGATGCACAGAGCGGATGTGGAGTCAAGGACAGACCCGAAAGACGCCGTCAGTGGTTGGAGGAGGAGCGCCCTCTGGCGTCCTGAAGGTGAAGGACTGCAGCAGGATCGAGAAGAACAGGAAAAGCTCCATCCTGGCCAGCTGCTCCGCAAGGCACACGCGTCAACCTGGAAATAAAGAATGCCGAGTTGTAAGACCAGCCGACCGTCGGCTATACTAGTAGTATATTATTATTACCTTCGCCAAGAAGGTTATGTTTTCCGTGGTAGTCCCTTCTTATTTTGGAGTAGGTGTTTTTTAGGGCCGTTCTGTGCCTAGTTACTTAGTGAAAAATCCTAGTGATGGATATAGGTCGATGTCTGTATGAAGTTCGACCCATATAGGCTGTGTTTGGTACGTTTTTGTCGGCGAATCTTCGCTTCCGGGTATCGGTCCGAGGCCGCAAACAGTGAAGCGTCCCGAGCGGCTAGGCCGATGACGTCACAGCTAGGGGCGCCCGACATGCCCCAGAAAATCCATTATTGCGATAATATTAGTACTAGAATTTTTTTTCTAAATCTGGTATGTTATACAGTGCGGTACATGTTTCCTTCCTATATAGATGTGATATGCGGGAAAATTTTTTTTCTTACTGTACGGCGTCAATGAAAAACGCCTCTTAACTATAGGTTTCAATGGGGGCAAGAAACTGGGGTGTGCCCCCTTAATGCCTAATAATATTTCACGGCAGTTAATGAGAAATGTCACCTCAAACTTGGACCCTCAAAACCCTTTCGTCACTTTTTTACCACGGACTACTACGGACCCCTGTCACGGAAGAACTGGGGTGTGCACCGTGAATCAAAACCATTTGTTCACTGATTGAGTCAAAATCTTAAACTGTAGGAACCTTGTTTTTTTCGGCCCGCCTTGTTTTTTTTTTTCGCCCGCTCGCATTAGATTTGGAGTCTGGGGAGGATGTCATCCATAAACTTTGCTGTGGCGTTACATTGTATTGTATTGCAAAATGAGGTCGATGGTTTCATTCCTTCGTTATGTATAAGTTTGGGTTGTCAGAGATGTGCTGCTGTATATAACTTGACATTTATTTTGCTGGTATTTGAACCGAAGGATGTGTGTGCATGTGATACGAGTAGGTACACTGGAGTACAGAAATACACGTTCAACGAGTACGAAAAATTACAGACAAAATCATGAAGCTCATTATTGTCGTCACTACTGGGTGTATCTTTTCGGGTTTGGAGTGCTGTGGAGTTTTCATGTTGCTGGTTTCATTGACTTGCACGCTACAGCAAAGACTCGAAGTCCTTAGGATGGGGCATTAAGCCGCGGTATAATGTTTATGCTTGCTGAACAAATCCCTGAACGGCTGTCTCTACACAGCATAAATTCTAGAACTTAGTACCCATCCATGCATGGATTCTTTTCGAAAGAAATCTCTTAGGAAAGTTGCGAAAACTGCCACAAGAATTTGAACTCCGCGGACAGGCGGATAACAAAAACCCTTCCCCGCCGCCTCATTATGCATCTCATCTCCGCGGAGATCATTCCGCTAACCCCCGTGTCTCCGTCCACCAGACGTGTCGTGGTGTGGAAGAAAGTACCGAGGGTTTCTCGTCGTCTTTCTCAGAGTTTTCTGCGAGCCTTGTTCGGATCAGATCGTCGGGATTTCATCCTACATACAAATCAGGTAAGTACCAAGAGCTTGTTACTCTACAGGTATCGATGCAACAGGAAAATAACACGTAACGTTACAAGTTTGTTTATGTAATGCTCTCGAGCTCTGAGTCGCTAGCGATGTGTGTGCCGCTTGTGAGTTCTATACTGCTCGAAATTAAAAAAAGTACCGGTTTCCTGTATGTAAACACGTTTCTGTCAGCAGCAACTTTAGAGTATATGGAGAGCAGCACAAGTACGCAGACTTTGTTTTGTTTTGTTTGCCCTCCAAGTTGTATTAAAAAGATCGTGAGAAAATGTTGTTGATATGTCAGCGAAGGTCTAGAAGGGGTTATGTCGTCTCCTTAAGAATTTGAAATCAAACACAACAAAACAAGTTCTTGCATATTGTACAAGTAATATTTGTGTTTCTGAAAGCGTGGTCCACCTGTTCTGGGAGTGTGAAGAGAAGACGTAATTTGTGAGTTGAAATTCGGAAGTTCTTTCGTGATAGACGATTTTGTAAGCCCCAAATGTGCCTCGCAATGGTCTTTTCCGCCCAAACATCTGGTTTTCATCATGGAGCAAAGTAGCGCTATTCATTGAGGGTGAGTGAGGGGTGATTCACTAACTACGTGTATCTGATTCTAAAACGAAGCTTTGTCGACTGAAAGGAACTTGGAAGGAAATGCAGACTATCTGATCACATATTTGTTGTTTTTCCGTTTTCTACAGGATTTCAATAGCGCAAAGGAAAATCAGGATTCCATAGTCCAGTAGTGCTGAAAGGAAAATCAGGATCCCATAGTCCAGTGCTGAAAAAGAAATCAGAATCCATAGTCCAGTAGTACTGAAACGTGAAAGGGAAATCAGGATTCCACAGTCCAGAAGTGCTGGAAAGGAAAACAGGATTCCATTGTTCAGGAATGCTGAAAAAGAAATCAGAATACATAGTCCAGTAGTACTGAAAGGGAAATCAGGATTCCACAGTCTAGTTGTGCTGAATGGAAAAACAGGATTCCACAGTTCAGTATTGCTGAAAGGGAAAACAGGATTCCATAGTCCAGTTTTTCTGAAAGGGAAATCAAGATTCCATAGTCCAGTAGTGCTGAAGGGGAAAAACAGGATTCCATAGTCCACTATTGCTGAAAGGGAAAAAAGGATTCCATAGTCCAGTTTTTCTGAAAGGGAAATCAGGATCCCATAGTTTAGTAGTGCTGAAAGGGAAAAACAGGATTCTATAGTCCAGTAGTGCTGAAAAACAAGATTCCAAAGTCCTGGCTGCGTGCTGAAAGGGAAAACAGTTCTCAAGGATTCACCTGTGTTCTTCAAGACATCAATACTCGGGTGTAGCGGTTCAAGACTTGACTGTGAAAAGAATATTTTGCCGGTAAGAACGTATAATTATTAACTCGATTAAGGTCAAAGATGTTAAAGTTGCGTTTGTATGTACATGTTTGTGTTTTAGTAGCATATTTTATAGAGGCCTTGGATGAATTGTCTTAACATTTTGTATGAAGTTAGGTTTTGTCCCATTGAAGAAATGATTGTTTTTTTATTAGCACTTTGGCAGATTTCCGTAGGTACAGCAATAGAATGTCGAGTTTTCCTGTATTTTAGACAAGCTACGGTAATTATTTTTGCAAAACTGATAGCTGTTATGTTTGGGGAGAAGTTAAATAAGTTGATGTTTTCGTAAATAAAGGATCAAACAAACTGATGGTGTCAAAACAGAAAGGACCAACTCTCCAAGTAATCCTAGCTTTTCTCTATTGCTGAACTCTACAAAGCCCGTATACTGGAAACTGAACAGGACTATATCAGAGCACTTCAGCCTTCACAGATCTGGTGGACGATATAAACTTCCTGGCACTTTTGATCAATTGCTCATGTCATGTTTCAGTAAAATCTCGTATGAATAGGGTCACGTGTTTGTAACCGTAACTCTCGCGAGATCACGGTGTGAACACTGAAGTGATTGGTCATTAATTATCATAATGAAGGCGACAGTGGTCGCTGAAAATCTGATCACTGTACTAAGTTCAACGATACATTGCTGAACTGTGTGATAGTTTCTTCTTAGAGTACTGATAGTTCTGAGCAGTCAGAAACTGTTAAAATTAAATTTTGTTCATCTTCGTACTCCAGGACTGCACAGCTTTGTTACCATGGCAACAAACAGCAGTGGCCCTGATGGCATCAAAGGAGGATCAGATGGGAGATCTTCTAGAAAAACGTACAGGTGTAAGGAGTGCAGCAAGCAGTTCAGTCATCTGTGTCGTCTCAAGACACACATGCGGACTCACACAGGTGAGAAACCCTACAGGTGTGAGGAGTGCAGCAGGCATTTTAGTCATCTTTGTCATCTGAAGACACACATGCGGACTCATACAGGTGAGAAACCCTACAGGTGTGAGGAGTGCACCAAGCAGTTCAGCCAGATGAGTAGTCTGAAGAACCACATGCGGACTCACACAGGTGAGAAACCCTACAGGTGTGAGGAGTGCAGCAAGCAGTTCAGTCATCTGGGTCATCTCAAGACACACATGCGAACTCACACAGGTGAGAAACCCTACACTTGTGAGGAGTGTAGCAAACAGTTCAGAGAGCTGGGTAATCTTAAGAAACACATGCGGACTCACTTGTGAGAAACCCTACAGGTGTGACTGAGGAGTACAAAACCTCAGGTTTGATGAGAATTGAGTTGTGAGCCGAGTCAAATCAAACAGGGAAGAAACTCTAAGTGTGAGGAGTGCAGCAGACTGTTAAGTCACCTGGATCATTGCAAGAGACAAATGCAAACTCTAGTTGGTGATTTGTTGTGTGCAAGAATCATGTGAGACCAGACAAGGAAAAAAATACTCGGATTGAGGACATGCTTGAAAGTCCATATATTGTATAGGACAACAACTTGAGCAAGTGAAGTATTATATTATATTTATTAAGAGCGAGTTTTACATAAGATCTTTTAATTTCCAGTATTAGTATTACAAATCAAACTGGTAAAGGAAAGTCTATGTATTAGCCCTTCATAATGTACTTTAAACAGTGACTTTAGAAAAATGTGTAACGTTTGCCTAAGTGCCTTTCACAGAATGTTTTGTTCCTTGAAAACGTTGGACTGCATGTGGTACATCTGGTTTGTAGCATTTCATGGCACAGCATAACAACTTAAATGATAAAAAATACAGTATAACAATTAGCTAACTAACATCAATTGGTTTGATTAAAATTCTTTTGTTGTAGAAGAAAAGTTTGTTTTTATAGATGGATAACTATTCAATATTAGCATGTTCTTGTTTATTCTGGTAACCTAGATATTTATAGAATCAGTTTATTTAGTATCTTTTTCTTGTTTTCTTGAATACTGGTATTCTTGTTTTTGTTTATTCTTGTAACCGAAATACTTATAGAATCAGTTTATTTACTATTTAGTATCTATTTTTATTTTCTTGAATAATGGTTTTCTTGTTTTCTAGAATTAATGTGTGTACGAGTAGTTATAAGTGTATAGAAAGACGTTTGTTGCTGATATTTTACTGTATTAAATTTTGTAGCAATAGAACCAACAGGTTCTTGTTATAGCGCCTAGTATTTACTCTATTAATGTATCTCCGTACTACACTTCTTCTTCTCCACGCACACACACACCATACACACACCCCCTCCACACACACACGCAGAGACCTGTCCCTGTTGCTGAACACCATCCCCTCAATAATAAACATATCCCCGTTACAAAACGCCGTCCGTTCGCAAGTAAATTCACGTGTGAACTCACATGTACACACCACTATCAGGCGATCAGACCTGTCCTTGGTGCTGAACACCATCCCCTCAATAATAAACATGTCCCCGTTACAAAACGCCGTCCGTTCGCAAGTAAATTCACGTGTGAACTCACATGTACACACCACTATCAGACGATCAGACCTGTCCTTGGTGCTGAACACCATCCCCTCAATAATAAACATGTCCCCGTTACAAAACGCCGTCCGTTCGCAAGTAAATTCACGTGTGAACTCACATGTACACGCCACTATCAGGCGATCAGACCTGTCCTTGGTGCTGAACACCATCCCCTCAATAATAAACCTGTCCCCGTTACAAAACGCCACCCGTTCGTTTGTTTGTTTGTTTGTTTTATTTATTTACCCAGGGTGTACATATCGCCACTGAGGCGATTTTCAATGTGCCCTGCACTCAATACATAAATAAAATATACAAGAAAATAACAGATAACAAAATGATAAGTCAACTGATAAGTACAAATTAAAGTCAACTTTGTACAAATAAAAGTATAAGTATTATGCCGCAACTCAGTAAGGTGGTAATAATACAAAACTGATCAAACCATGGGGCCACAACTGATAACAACTGATAACAAATAATGCAAAAACAAATCAAGAAAATAACAAAGGAATTTAACAAAGAAATTTGCATATCAATGCTGTTTGATAACAAGGTAAACTTGTCAGTTATGATGTGGCAACACATTCCTGGTTATAAAGTAAACTAAGTGAGTAAACTCACGTGTGAACTCACGTGTACTCATCACTATCAGGCGATCAGACCTGTCCTTGGTGCTGAACACCTTCCCCTCAATAATAAACCTGTCCCCGTTACAAAATACTATCCGTTCGCAAGTAAACTCACATGTGAACTCACATGTACTCAACACTATCAGGCGATCAGACCTGTCCTTGGCGCTGAACAACATCCACAGGCACATACAGATACAGCTCCCCTCTCTGCTGTACTTCTAATTGAAAACCACATTAATTCACACTGAAACTAATGTAGTTTGTCCCAAACTGTGTTTAGTCAACAAAAGATCGGTGCTGCAGTATTATAAGTATGTCAGACTCTGTGGTTACATACTGCATCTTAAGTTATGAAAGTTGAACGGGACATTACATCATAAGGAGCCAGACAGGAGCCAAACTAAACTACGGAAGTCTGCCTTATGTGTTGTTCGGATCGCGCACTTCATTGGCAAAAACAATAATTATAGTTTCTGTATTACCCCTCATGCATCTATCCCCTTGCACGATGCGCACTCATAGAGCACACAATGAATACACAGACACATGTGTTAGGATGGGCGCGAGTGCATGGGCATTGGTTTCAGCTAGGTGCTCTCCCAGCTTCTGGGTAAAGTTGTACTGGTCTTCGTTCCCGTTCTTCTTAAACTTTGGCGTCTCCCCTCTCTTGATCTTCTTCAGCTCGCTCTTTTGTTTGTCTGCTGTCTCTTCGTTGGCTCTTTTCAACTCCCCAATCTTCTCATCCATGATAAGCTTCACTGTGTTGATAAGCTGGGAGTTTTTCTGCTGTATGGCTTGCTGAATGGCTGCGTTTGCAGGATTCTGGCCCTCCATGATAAGCTTCCCCGCGTGGAGAAACTGAGAGTTTTTCTGCTGTATGTCTTGCTGAATGGCTGCGTTTGCAGGATTCTGGCCCTCCATGATAAGCTTCCCTGCGTTGAGTAACTGAGAGTTGTTGTGCTGTATTGCTTGCTGAATGGCTGCGTCAGGATTCTGGCCCTCCATGATAAGCTTCCCTGTGTTGAGAAACTGAGAGTTGTTCTGCTGTATGGCTTGCTGAATGGCTGCGTTGTCAGGATTCATGGTGAGCGGAAAAACCACCCTGCTCGGTGCCATGTCTCAGCGTCGAATGAAGACCACTCCTTCGTACCTATTGTCTATCTGAATCTCACCTGGAGACTCATGTCACATGATCTCTCACCTGTCCTGCACACCTGCGGTGACTATGAAACAACTTAATTACTTGCTAATTCGTCAGGATTCGTCAAACGCCAGTAATTGTCATTTTATCCATCACCTCACAGTACTCCCTCCCCCTCTCTGTCGAGCGAGCTTGCTATCGATGTTCACCATATAATAAAACTTTCTTCTTTCCACTATCGCCCTCCCTCCCTCTCTCCCTCATTCTATATCTCATACACTCCCTCACTCGCTCTCTTTACTTGTCTCTCTCACTCGCTTTCTTTACTTGTCTCTCTCACTCGCTCTCTTTACTTGTCTCTCTCACTCGCTCTTTTGATGCACACCCAAACATCAAACTGAAGAAATACACGGAATTGTGTGTAGGATTGGCGCGTGTGCTCGGACAACGCCAGCGAGCATTTTTAATGTCAAAAGTGCCAAAACGTACAGAAATAAAAGATCAAAAGTAGGCCGAAACAGAAACCAGCAGAAAAAATATTTCAGCAATCCCAAATGTTGGACGAATTCCAACGGATCTAAACTGGTCCGAAACAGAAACGTCATAACGTCATATTACAGTATATAAAATTAATGCATGATAAAAATATCGAAACATACAGAAAGTAAAGATCAAAACTGGCACGAAACAGAAACCTGCAGAAATAGAACAATTTTCAAAACGAAAATGTTGGACAAATTCCAACGGATCTAAACTGGTCCGAAACAGAAACGGCGTCGTTAACAGATTGAGTATAGACAAATAATGGAAGAAGTACCAAAATATACCGAAATCAAATATCAAACCCAAGCCGAAACAGAAATGCCAGTAACTGCACGAAATATGCCAGTAGTTGCGATTCTCATAGTTAATTTCCAAATTAAGTGTTGTTTGCCAGCCACGCAACCCCTAAAAACCTCCTGAAATACAAAGGTAAAAAATGGGGGACGTGCACCAGAGCCTTGTGCAAAACAACCAATCGCGTTCTCTGGGATTTCTAACTAAACATTTCACAATACAACAGAAAATGCATTAAAATCGTATAAGACGCCTATTTCTTACAACGGCAGGCGTATCTCTAATTCAAAACTAATTTGCAAATTTCTATTGATGTTAAAAAAAAGATGCTACCGAACAGTGATATAAGTAAAAATTGTCACACAATCAATAATTATGTCGCGTTGCGCCGCATAAACATACGAAATTTAAACTAAATGAATATGAAAAAATGAACCATTTTTAACTTACTAACAATTACCACATGGCTAGAACAAGGCTGTAATTGAAGATCGGAATACTCCTCTTCTTCTCCACACATAACAGCTGCTATTGAATATCGGAATACTCCTCTTCTTCTCCACACGTAACACAGCTGCTCTTGATGATCTGAATACTCCTCTTCTTCTCCACACATAACAACGCTGCTATTGAAGATCGGAATACTCCTCTTCTTCTCCACACATAGCAACGCTGCTATTGAAGATCGGGATACTCCTCTTCTTCTCCATACAAAATAACTGCTTGTTGCTTCCTCTGATTCCTCTCGAGTCAAATACTGGTTCCCGTCGGCCGTCCTGGAGGCAGGTAGGAATGCATTCTTGACCGGTAAAGTCCTGGGCCGCCCGGGTGTTGATTCTTCTGACTTTCGCGATGTCCATTCTGACCATACACGGTCACCATGCTATCCTTCCTGAGGTGTCGAATTGTGTCCTTCAGACGGAGAATACTCATCTGACGATCATTTCCCTGGACCACTCGGTCATGGATGTCCCTTCACAAGTACATGTAGACGACATATGGAACACTTTCTAGACCGACGATGATGTGTAGATTTCTTCTCCATTCCACACAAATTAAAAGAAGACGAGCCAGAGAGAAAACAACCATAACTCTTCCGATGATAACGTGATCGGCGGTCATATATGGTTTAAAGGTCAGATCAAATCTTATCCTCGTATATAATTACAAAAAAATCCCTTGTGGAAACTCGTTGCGGAGATATAAAAGTTTATATAAAGACATGTGTATTAAAATTGATATGGACATCAGATGAAAACAATGATGCACACATCTAAGTATGAAAAAGTATGATAACAAGATAAATGAAGTAAAAGCACCAAGGAACCTAATTTACGTGTAATAGTAAACTGACCGCCAGAAGCAACATTACATTATTTTTCGTCATCAAGACCATGGACACTTGTATAATCTACAAACGCACACACTCAAACACACATACACACAAACACACACACATACATACATACAAACACACACACACACACACACACAAACACACACATATACATACAAACACACACAAACACTCAAACACGTACACACACACACACAAACACACATGTACACACATATACTCAAACACACACACACAAGCACACGCACACAAAAGAACACACAAACACACAGTGACACACATACACTCAAACACACACAAGCACACGCACACAAAAGAACACACAAACACACACACACACAGTCACACACACACACACACACACACACACACACACACGTACGCACACACACGCAAACACGCACACATAAACAATCAAACAACGAAACAAACACCCCGCGATGTATATACCTACAAGGCTATGGGGAGTCATCGGAGATTTCAATGAAATTAAAAGCGGTGCAAACTGTAAGTTTGTAGTTCCTACCTTACCGAAGTCTCGACTGTCTCAAACAAAGGATGTATGTTGAATGTTTCTCTTACTCCAGACGAAACGTACCCGCAACTGAAGATCGGAACGCCCCTCTGCGTCCACAATATCAATTATGATTCTAAAACTTTTTATATTATTGTACAGAAGTTGACTAGAACTGTAAACAAACCTGCCGATGTTTGTAGAGCAGGATGAAAACCGTGTTTCCGTGTTTGAAAGAACATGGTGTTGCAGCGACATCGTTCGAACGGCACAAAACAACACTGGTTGTCATGTTCCACGTTCTTTTTTACGTCATAGAACTATTTGTTCGTTGTCAACGTCATGGAACAACAAAGTCATGTACTGGAACAAGGTGCACCATGTAAGCGTAGCAGTCATTGTCGCTGCCGAGGTGGGGTTGTTTTTGTATCTTTCTTCATTGTCCTTTATTTATGTGTAAATACAGGCCAGGTGCTTGAATTAAAGGACTAAACAGCAACATTACACACACTTAATTTTATGGCTGACATCCTCTGAAGACCCCCAAACTAGTGCGCGTGGGCGAATGATAAAAATTCCGGCCAAAAGTACAAAATGCTACTAAACCACATGAATACAAATCTGGTATTGCAAATTTGCAGCAGTACATAGCGACGTATACGGCAGGCTGGCACAGGCTGGCTTTTTGCGGAATTTATGAATCGACACTGTGCGTATTAGTCCAGGAGGAGAAGCCTGAAAAAAGTCATGTCGTAGCACACCCCTTACATAATTTGGCCAGTACCATAGAATGATACCCTAATGTCCACTGATCATTTTTAAGATACGTCGTTCTATGGTCCAGGTGGGACATCATGGTTCTATGGATCTTTATGCAAATTTCTGCGTTTTTGAGTCGTGGAGCTTCGGTAGCCTGTGTGCCGCCCGGTATTGTCGCTAACTACCATGGACTCCCCAGGGCTAAAACCAGCTGCAGGTCACAGCCTCGGAGGACGTGATTTTTTATTTTTTTTTTTTTTGAGAAGAGACGAAAATCAATGCGCGCGCGGATGTCATCTATAAAATTAAGTCGGTGTGGCCTTACACTGT
>NW_017803956.1:0-2833 GCF_001625305.1 Branchiostoma belcheri | reverse complement strand
CGTACCACTGCTTTTTGTAGACGTATCGCTGCTTACTGTAGACGTTGACTTTCTTGTTTCAATAAAGGGACAACACAGATTCGCTTAGTGTATTTCACATTTTTAACATCTGAAAAAAAACTCAGAACATTTTGTTTTAAGATACTACTGCAGAGTTGTTTAATGTTATGTATTATTGTCTTCGTCAGAAGGACTATGAAATTGTCTCGCCGGAGTGTGGGGAACTGCGGATTTTGCGATATAACTCTGGAAGGCATGATTCGACGTCCATGATTTTTGGCAGGCAGATTACCGCTGTTAAGGCCGAAGTCAAGTACAAGTTTTGGCTTCGTGGGGGTCCGTTCGTCACGTTAGTGCACCTTTTGTGTTTGTGGCTTGTTAGCAAGATAACTCAAGTATTTGTAAAATGTTGACTATAATTCTTGGTGTGGTGCTTACTATTGTCGGGACCAAGGTTGAGTTCGTTACTGAGCTTCGTGGGGGGTTTCGTTGTGACTACAGGGGGCATTTTGTTAACTTTTCTTGTGAGCAGGATAACTTTTGTATGTGTGGATGGAAGTTAATGAAATTTGATAGGCATATTACTGTCGTGGTCTCCAAGATTGAGTTCAAAGATGAGAGTCGTGGAGGTCGTTATGTCCCCGTAATAGGACCTTTTGTGTTTAGAAATCCCCCACCTACATCTGCTTGGAGACAGCCGACAGCTGGATATAGCGGGGAACCCCATTAATGGGATGGGATCAAATGACGTTACATTGAGGGATTGTACTATAACTTCAGCAGGGGGAGGATAGGTTGGACATATGTCAGGTTATTTTCTACGGCCACACCAAGTAATTGCTATGGATGACGTCCACTGGAGACCTTAAATCTAATTACCTTAAATTTAAGGCAAGCGCGCAATAAAAACACGAAGGGCCGAAAAACGAGATGCCTAGATTTGGAATATACTAACTGTAGAAGTACAAATGTTAGGACACAAAGAACACAAGAAACAAGTCTTCTATTTGTCATAAAGACAAATTAACAAAACAGCAGTAGTCACCCTGTTCTGATTCTTTCCTTTATAACATCTTCTCTTATTATATTTTGCGGCGCTGTCGTGACACTTTCAACACAGTAATAATTTCTTGAACGTTTTTTTTCCAGTAACAGTCCAAATTCAAATAACGTAGGGGGGGGGGGCTAACACGGGTGACGACGCATCTGTATAATCTGCGGCAAACCGTTTCAGGGTGTTCTGTACCATAAAAATAGTACAGAGATTCTTTTGTTCTTTAGACCAAATTGATTATTAAAAAGATTGAAGAATACGCATGTTAATTTCTCTAGAACGATGTACCTCTGACGAAGACATGAGATCTCCGACCTCTAGTATTTTGTATGCGAATAGGTGTTGGGAAAAGGAAAGGCTATGTATTTATGAAATGTTAACAACAACATATTTAAAGTATATAAACTGGAACCAAAGAACACAACCCGAGAGTACCAGAAACGACCACCAGAAGCAACAGCAGATTATATTTCTTCATAAATATCATCAACCCCCTGGATTCTTGGCAAAACAATCTACCAGAAGTGGCAACCATACCAAATATACATTCAGTACTTTCAAAGCAAAACTAGACAAAAACACACTAACATACACTAACACCCCCCCCACACACACACACACGAAGCTGGTGTTGCCGAAGGGCTAGCGCTGTTATACCAACATATACAAACATACACACATACATACACACGTACGCACACACATACATACAAACACACAGGCAAACGCGCACAAGGCCGTTGTTTAATCCACAGATGTTTCAATCAACGGCCCCAAAAGTGAAATTTTGTAGTTCCTACCTGCTGACCGAAGACTGGACTTGACAACAAAGGAAGTATGCGGGATGCTCCTCACGAAACACACCTTCAACTGAAGATCGGAACGTCCCTCTGCGTCCACAGTATCACTCGTGATGCTGAAAGTTGGGATATTATCACATAATCTAACACACTAGAATTGTAAACAAACCTCCCGATGTTTGTAGAGCAGGGTGAAAACCGCGTTTCCGTGTTTGAACGTGGCGTTGCAGCGACATCGTTCGAACGGCACAAAACAAAACCGGTTGTCATGTTCCACGTTCTTGTTACGTCACAGAACGATTTGTTCTTTGTTACGTCATGAAATGACAAAATGGACCTATACCATTATTACGTCACGGTTTGTTTACCGCAATAAATGCCGGTCAATCGACGTTTACATTGTACAGGGGTGCGTAGCGCGGTGTGTGTTTGTGTAGCGTTAGCCTAATATAATTATAAGGCTTTTAATACAGTACTACTTTCGTCTAATGTCACAACTAAATCACCCATGCGGCATGTAATGCTGTGTCAACACAACTAGACGCAGCAAAAATCAGACATACCTTACTTTAAAAGAATTGAAATGATCTTTATTCTTTAACTGACCGTTCTAGAATGTTCTTTAGAACAGGTAAACAAACTGTGACGTAATAATGGTATAGGTCCATTAAGTATGCGATCCGTGGAACGTAGCAATCACAACTGTCGGTAAGGAATTTCTTTGTGTTTACGGTGGCTAGATTTTGATGACAGTTAGGGTACATGTGGTCAAGTTGGTTTTGTCTCAGAGGGGCAACATTTGTGAGTACACGTGTGTAAGTATAAAGTATATATTGTATAAGTGTATTAAACGTATATATTGAAATAACTGATGTCTTAATGTCTTCACTGTCATGGCACTTGTCATTTTCAATACAGACATACATACACACACACACACATACACACACACACACACACACACATATATATATATATA
>NW_017803955.1:124754-126259 GCF_001625305.1 Branchiostoma belcheri | reverse complement strand
ACAGATGAACATTGTGCACTGTATATATTGATATGAAGATATTCCAGTGTAGCATTCCTTTTTTTTCACTTACATGCATTTACAGTGTTAGCTCCTTTTATATTTACTTGTATGTGCCTGTAGAGTTTGTATAAATACATTTACTTTGTAAGAGAATCTCAATAAAGTACCATATGTAATGCCACTTTCCTGGTTGTTTGTGGTCATAGTAGAATTCGCCTGAGCTATGGAAACTTAAATTACAGAAATGACTGGAAGATATTACTCAAAAATCAGTAGCTGCTGAGATGATAAATATTAATCACCAACTGGAAGTTAGCAGCCCTTTCGGCAGCCCATTCGAGCAGCCCATTCGAGCAGCCGATTCAAGCTTATAGGAAAGCTAGCATCCGATTCGAGTTTATACATTCGTTTCTCTTTTTTTTATTTAGTACATTTGAACGGATTTTGACCAAGACTACGTACTAAACATGTCAAATTCAACGGGACGGATTTAATAAATTAGTCGGAGCGGACTGGTTTAGTGCAAGACGTCAGATTTTAAACTTCCCGCCATTTCCATATACACAGAGAAAAGGCCATTTTATGAGCTAAACTAAATGAGGCCCGTTCATTTGAAAGACGGATTATGATAGCCAACGACCAAGTCTATGTAATGAAAGTATCACATTTTACGGGCCGGATTTGATTAACGCGCAACAGCGATACTT
This sequence comes from Branchiostoma belcheri, assembly GCF_001625305.1. NCBI lineage: Eukaryota > Metazoa > Chordata > Leptocardii > Amphioxiformes > Branchiostomatidae > Branchiostoma > Branchiostoma belcheri. The sequence continues at coordinate 125,549 of NW_017803955.1, read as the reverse complement.
ATGGGAGGGGGGGGGGTACAAGGCGTATGGATCATGGCGATCAAATGGGCCATCTGAATCGGCTGCTGGGAGGGTTAAAAATCAATCTGCCGTCAAACTAAACGTGGCCCGTTAAATTCAAAGATTGATAATTGATAGTTGATAGTTAGTCAGAGCGGACTATTTTAGTGCAAGACGTCTTAAACATCCCGCCATTCCCATATACACAGAGAAAAGTAGCGTCAGACGCTACGCGGCACACAATTCTAATCGAGAACATGAACCTTTAAATAGTAGATCACATTAAACTACTAGTAACCTAGAATTTATAGTGTAAGTATACTTAGCTTGTAAGTGCATAAATGTACATTAAAGGTCTTTCATTCATTGTTGGCAGGAACAGAAACATTGTTTTTGTACAGCTTCAATAAAAAATACAAGAAAAACTTTGATTTCAACACGTTAATCAGTATGAATGGTGATAATTTTTAATTTGTTAACATTACGATTATCACATAATTAAAGAAAAAGTATGAAGAACATCCTTGATGTGTTGAATGCAGGTAGGTGCTCTCGAAATTATTCTTCTGAAAGGACCACAGCAGAGGAAGCGTTTGATTCTGAAACATCATGAATAGACGAACAAGTTACCGAGAATCATCAAAGTAAGTGCGATTGCTTCGTACAACATAAAAAGAAATATTTTTTCAGGACGACTTTCCTGATCCAGGGATAGGGATAGGGATAGGGTTAGGGTTAGGGATGGGGATAGGGAATAGGGATAGGGATAGGGATAGGGAAAGGGATAGGGTTAGG
>NW_017803955.1:79793-124537 GCF_001625305.1 Branchiostoma belcheri | reverse complement strand
CAACCAGATCTGTCAACTCTTGGAACTTTGCCTTGAATGTACATATTTTACTTATGATGGCAAGTTTTACAAGCAAGTACAAGGTTGCGCTATGGGTTCTCCCGTATCTCCTATCGTGGCCAATCTCTACATGGAGAAGTTCGAACTTAAAGCTATCAATAGCTTTCCTGGTACCCCTCCTGCCAACTGGTTTAGATACGTGGATGACACATGGTGTCGGCTCAAGAAGGGATTGGCGGACAGTTTTTCGAACACATTAACAAGGTTGACAAACATATCAGCTTTACTCAGGAGACCAGTCAAGATAACACACTACCTTTCTTGGATGCCAAACTACATGTAGAGACAGACGGTCACATTGAGGTGGAGGTTTATCGTAAACCTACTCACACCGATCAATATCTCATCTTTGATTCTCACCATCCCTTGGAACAGAAACTTGGTGTGATAAAAACCTTGTTTCATCGAGCAGACACCTTGATTACTTCGGCTGAAGCCAGAGCCAAGGAACATACTCACCTCAAGAAAGCTCTATCCAAGTGTGGATATCAACAATGGACTTTTAACAAAGCACTTAAGCCTTCCGACTCATCTAAGAAGACGTCAAGAAACTCACAGTTAGACAGGACTAAAACAGTCAACATTTCCATCCCATACATCCAAGGAGTTTCGGAGAAGATAAGACGTATCTTACACAACTACAACATCGCCACCAACTTCAAACCATGTCGCACTCTCAGACAGATGTTGTTTCATCCAAAGGACAAACTTAGAAACTGTGTGAAATCGGATGTCATTTACAGACTAAAATGTGAAGATCATCAATGCAAAGAAACGTACATCGGGGAGACCAGTCAGCCGCTCAAGGAAAGATATAAGCAACACTGCAGGGCCAGTAACAGTGGATTTTCTTCGGCCATATGGCACCATCTGGACAAACATAAAGGACATTCTTTTCATCTTGAATCAACGGACATCTTGGACCGGGAGGCGCGCTGGTTTGAGCGTGGAGTCAAGGAGGCGATTTATGAAAGACTTTATAAACCATCACTCAACAGGAAGGGAGGACTTAGAGTTGAACTTTCAAGTACATGGGATTCTACTTTACAGCATATCTAGGGACTCACTTATCTTTATCATTACATTAGTTAATACTTTACCATGTGTATTATATAGAATCTATAGAACGCTTGTTGCTAACTTATTATTTGTTTATTTAGAACATAAATACTTTTAGAATTAACGGTGCCGTTCCGAGTTCTACCGCAATTTTGAATATTTCACTGATGAAAGATGCCGGACGGCGTCTGAAACGTCTGACATTATTTTCTTATTTTATCCAGAAGTAAAGATTCAAACTTTTCTTTTTAGTCCCAGTTGTTTGTAAGAAATTTTCAGTAACTTTTGTGACTTTTCCGTTTGGTTTTGCTCGTAGCTGACGTGCTCTTTCATCTTCTTTCTCATCCACTATATTTTTCTCGCCAACCACCTGTGAGACGTTCTGTCTTCCTTGTCTTCCTTGTGAATTTCTGGAGCCCGTACTCTCAGGATGGGTTTCCCGATGCTTTCTCACGTTTCGCTCCATGTACGCTCCAGACCCCCAGTCTGAGTCCACATCCTCCAGTTTGGCACGGAATCCGTGTGCTTCGAGACTTCTGACGCTTTTGCGTCACTTTCGGTGTCTTCATCTTTATCTTCATCATCCTCATCACCACCCTCTTCCTCCACTGCATCTTCAAGATCTTTCAGACCCTTCTCTTTCTCTCTCGAAACAAACTTCATGCTCTTAGGGCAGGAAAACCCCGTGCCTTGGAATCTGGGCAAAGTACAGTTGACCTTGGGTGTGTTGACGTGGGCGTGTTGTAGTCGAACAGCTGGTGAGCCTTGAGGGTGACGTCCTGAGACGACCCGTTGGCTCTCATCTTCGTGGCACGGACCTGCCACTGGAACAGGAACAGATATCTCTCCGTCTTAGTAAAACGTTAAACTTTATTCCAACACACTATTTACAGGGATCAAATTTTCAGCGACCACTGTCGCCTTCATCAGGATAATTAATGACCAATCACTTCACAACGTGATCTCGCGAGAGTTACGGTTTACAAACACGTGACTTTACTCACACGAGACTTTACTGATACGTGACGTAAGCAATTGATCAAAAGTGCCAGGGAGTTTATATCGTCCACCATCTCTATTAAGTGAAGGCTGAAGTGCTCTGATATATATAGCCTCCTTAATGCCTCATAGCAAGTAGTCCTGTTCAGTGTCCAGTATTCTAACTTTGTCCAGAGAGACTGTGTGGCCCGGTGATTCGATGTGGATGTGTTGAGAAACTTCAGATGACAGTGAGCTGGGGCGTTTGTGTTCAAGAAATCTGGTCCTTAGTGAGCGTTCTGTCTCGCCAATGTACGATTCTTCGCAGGTCCCCTGCCTCGTGGTTTCCTGACATGGAATACAGTACACTACGCCACACTTCTCTTCTTTGGGTGTTTTGTCCTTCGGTGCTACGAGAAGCTGTTTCAGTGTGTTGGTGGGTTTGAAGGAGGTGGAGATACCGTGTGAAGCGAAGATTCTGCGCAGGGGTTCTGAGACGGTCTTGATGTACGGGAGAGTGATGCGGCCTTTGTCCTTCTGTTTTGTTGCCGGGTTTCTGTTGTTCTGTTGGGTGGGTTTCGGTGCAGTCGCCTTGTCTATGGCCCATTTAGGGTACCCACAGTCCTTGAGAGCATGTTGTATATGTTGTTTCTCTGTGTCCCTGTCATGTAGATCTGTGATGATGGAGTCAGCTCTGTGAAACAAGGTCTTAACGACTCCAAGCCTGTGTTCAAGAGGATGGTTGGATCTGAAGTTGAGGTACTGGTCTGTGTGTGTAGGTTTCCGGTAGATGGTCAGGCGTAGTGAACCGTCGTCTTGGATCGTAGTGAGAGTGTCGAGGAAGGGGAGGGTTAATTATAAACGTTCTGTCTTGTTCTGCTTCCGATGTGAATTTGATGTCCGGGTCCAAGGAGTTGAGATGGTCGGTGAATTCCTGAGCGTGGGCTTTCTTCAGTTTGGTGTGAGTGTCATCGACGTACCGGAACCACCAGAGGGGCGGATGTGTAGCTGTAGTTATAGCGAGCTGTTCTAAGTGTTCCATGTACAAGTTGCAAACTATGGGCGACACCGGAGACCCCATCGCCACCCCGTGTATCTGTTGGTAGAAGATGCCGTCATACAGAAAGTAGGTGCAGTGTAAACAGACCTCCAGTAGTTTGACGATCTGCGCAGGTGACATTGATGAACGCTGTGGTAAGGTGGAGTCATCTTGAAGTCTGCGTAGAATGATGTCCAGTGCTTTGTTGACGGGAACAGACGTAAAGAGTGAGACGGAGTTCCTCGTCGTCTTCCACTCTACGGTCTTGGATGAGTTCTGCGAATTGCTGAGAATTCACTATGTGGTGTTCCGATTTTCCTACCTTTGGTAGGTGAGTAAAGTCACGTGTTTGTAAACCGTAACTCTCGCGAGATCACGTTGTGAAGTGATTGGTCATTAATTATCCTGATGAAGGCGACAGTGGTCGCTGAAAATTTGATCCCTGTAAATAGTGTGTTGGAATAAAGTTTAACCTTTTACTATGATTACTACCAACACAGATGAACTTTCATGATAATCTCTCCGTCTTCTTGTGGTTGGAGTCGGCAGCGATGGTTAGAGCCGTCTTCCCCTCCCGGTCGGCGGCGTTGATTCGGGCGCCCTTCTCCAGCAGGATGTCCACGCATTCTCCCTTCCCCCTAGCGGCTGCAGCGTGTAGTGCAGTTCGACCTGACGGTGTTGTGGCATTCACGTCGGCACTTGAATCAGATGTAATACAGAAGATGTTAGGGCTTCCTGAATATCACATATTTGTCATCTGAAAGCTTTCAAGACAAACTGATAAACAATAGTAAAGAGAACATTTCTGTTTCTTTTATTACCTCCATGAAAAATGGAGGTATTGATTTTGGCGCGTCTGTGTGTTTGTGTGTGTGTGTGTGTGTGTGAGTGAGTGAGTGTGTGTGTGTGTGTGTGTGTGTGTGTGTGTGTGTGTGAGTGAGTGAGTGTGTGAGTGACTGAGTGACTGAGTGAGTGTGAATGAGTGAGTGAGTGAGTGTGAATGAGTGAATGAGTGAGTGAGTGAGTGAGTGAGTGCGTGAGTGAGTGAGTGAGTGAGTGAGTGAGTGAGTGAGTGAGTGAGTGAGTGAGAACGCACGCATCTGTGTTTGGAAAAAATACATATCACATTTGCCGTATACAATGGGAGATAAAAATCCATCCACCAATCAATACCCGGATGTGACACGTCCGGGACTAACCCGACACCAGCACTGCACATTACCGGATGGGTTGAACGCAACATAAATATGAGACATAATCAAGGAAACTTAGAACGCTACAGGTACGTGGATTTTGTTGTCTTGATTAATTTTTAAAACGTGTAGCAGGGACCTTATGATCCGTAGCATACCTTTTCTAGTACCGTCGGTCATAATGCCGGAGATTCGATACAGACCTACCTGTTCATACGCCAACAAAAAACCAGAAATTAACCTGTTCACATTCCACACACCTGTAGGGGTTACAGACTTTTTAATAAGGAACGCCACGCCTCAAGCTCCTGTCACACAGCCAAATATGTCCTCCTAAACACTGCCGAACTCCCCCAGCCATGGTTAGGAGTGTGTCGGGAGCAAGGTCGGCTGTGGTTGGCTGGTGTTTGGCGAGGCTGGCTGATGACCGGTTTATTACGCCAGCCGAATGTTTCAAAATATTTCTATGGTTGGCTGGTGATCGGGAGTGTGTCAGTAGTGTTCAGTAATTCTATTACTATCGAACGATAGGCGTGACCTAAATCTTGTTAGACTGCTTCCGAACGTTAGTCAACCTTGGTTGGTAGGTAGTTGTGCGACAGCTAGGGGCGTCAGGTAGGCCGAAGAACCAACCACACTCAACGATGAAAACATCAAAAGAGCAAAGCTATTTGTTCCATATAAATGCATAGGGCCGGGATAGGTATTACGTTGAGCTTTTAACATCCACCCCCTCCACATTTTATATCAGATCATTAGGATGATCTATTGAGAAGAGATGCTGTTTCAGAACACAAGAGACAAGACACAGGAGACAAGACAAGGCTCTGATTTATTGTTTTGACTTTTACTTTGATGCAGTGATGTATTTCAATCCTTTTCTATGTTCCCACTGAATCAAAACCATTTGTAGAATGATTGAAAGCTTTCCTTTTTCAAAGTTGTTTCTGTAACAAATGGATGTTGTGATAGTAACAAGTTTAGCACAATATAACCTTTTCAGGGTTTATGATGTCAAATTTTCAAAATATAGGAATCTTGTTTTTTCAGGCCTGCCTTGTTTTTTTTCGCCCTCTCGCATTACATTTTGAGTCTGCGGAGCATGTCATCCATAAAATTTACTTACTGTGGCCTAACCTGCCTAAGAAACACTGCATGGAATGTACACCAAAACTACCTCCAGACCGGATCGGCCGACGCCCGGGCTAAAAAGGGCCGCGTCCTCTGTCGACCACCAGGGCGGAGATTCCGCAACTGGTGAACCACCTCCAAAGAGGTTACGGGGAAGAGAGTATACGTCAATCTATACATGGAATGTCAGAACTCTTTCTCAAACTGGCAAACTGAAAGAGCTGACTCATGAACTAGAAACACACACGTGGCATGTAGTAGGGCTCTGCGGGACAGGGGGGAAGAACAGTGGCGAACAGCTGACAGAGGAAGGTCATTTGCTATACTATTGTGGAGAGACAGACAGACATGCAAAGGGTGTAGGTCTACTAGTGAACACAGATTTTAAAAACACGGTGATGGCATGCTGCCCAGTTAATAGTAAGATCATGTCTATCCGCATGCGTGCTTTGCCCTTTAATATCACAATACTACAGGTGTGCACCAACATCAGACTATCAAATATCTGAACGAACCATTTTTGCTCTAGATCTGCTCACTTTTGTTTTATTACAATAGTCTATTTTTTTTCTGATTATGGAACAATATGAAAACAGGGGTATAAAGCAATCGCCTTATTTACTGTAGACTATATTGTCTGGTATGACTATTGATTTAGTAAGCGATTCTTCCAAGCATTGTAGGTATTCCTGTCATCTGTTTTTCTATAGCCCGGAGACTACACATCGCCAATTCGGCGTTTTTTTCAACGAGGCAGATGAACAACAGTTTGATCTTTGAGACATTCAAACACACAGGCAGGACTTTTGGGACGACGTGAAATTTATCTGACGTGTCACATCCAGCTGTCTGGTATCAAAGACAAGAACTAGGATGGGGATGTTTCGACCAACTACAAGGTTTCTGTTTCTGTTCATATTGAGCTTTGGAGTTGTAACCTACTTGTATATAAGCTACAGTGGACTCAGAAATTCACAGAAAGAGCTTCACCAATACAAGGATTCTGCGCGCGAATTCACCAAGTTCAACCTAAACAAGACAGCTGAGGAAGATAGACATCCTTCAAACACAACTGATGAGGGAGAAGATACTGCTGTGTCGGATGTTTTAGAAAAAGGTAATTACGTCAAGACTACGGACAAGAATAGGGGTCATTGTGTAGCATTTTTGCACCAAATGTGAAATATTTTAATGAAAAAATCTGTTACTTCTGCTTGCAACATATTTGTATAATTATCTCACATTTCTGACATATATACATGTAGTCGGAGCTTAAAGAGCCTTACGAGGCGAACTCATTTTGCGCCACTACCACAAAATACCAGGACATAAACAAACATGGTTACCTGTGTTTCCAGCCCTTAAATACACCAGTATGGTGTACATCTAGTACAACGTTGGTATTTCCACTTCCTGGATAGAAAATTTGCAACTGGAGTTAAGTTGATTCAACTTTTAAAATTTTGAATTGTAATGAAATTACCTGGAAATAAAACTTTTGCATCGTCCCGATGTTACATAATGCAGCTTTAAAACTTTCTTATGGAGTAGACTGGGAACGGTTGGAGAAAGAGCAGTCTCGTCGACTCGCAACGCTGAAGGCATACTGTGCGTCCCAACCGGAGGTACGATACAAAGGTCATTTAATGTTTACTGATTCTTGCAATCTATCTAGTTCTGTCCGATCATACGCACATATAGCTTGGGTACCATCCGGATTTTCGCTACGCAACGCTCGAAAAAATCTTTTCGAGCGTTGCGTAGCGAAAATCCGGATGGTACCCAGGCTAACGCACATACCCACTGACAGCTGTTTTCACAATGATTTGATGATTCGACTGAATTCTATAACTTTCGCTCAATTGGGCTGTGTTACTGTTGTGCTTTCTTAGTTCATGCATCAAGTTCATTCATATACCCCATATATGGGTCTTTATAATTCAGCCAAGTATCTGTTTAACCTGTAAAAAAACTAGGTTGGACTATTTCCGATATGTTTAGTATATGACGTTTATATTTCACTAGTAGCATTGCTCTCAAAGACACAAGACAATTACAAATTGAAATAATATAATTACAACGTACATAATATAATATAATATAATATAATATAATGCAGTGGCGTCGGGTGGTGTAGTGGTTAGAGCAATAGACTGTGAACCGGGAGACCCGGGTTCGATTCCGAGTCGTACCCGGGACATGTCTGAACATGCGCCCCGACGTTGTGCCCCTAGGAAAGGCACTTTACAAGAATTTCCTCACTCCACCCAGGTGTGAATGGGTACCTAACTTCGGTTGGGAAAAGTCGTATTGAGGTCACCTTGTGGTGCCGAATGGCAGCCGCACAGACCCTTGCGACAGTTCCACAAAAATAATTGTGGAACAAATATGTGTGTATCATGTGTATTATTTGATTGTTGTAATTGTTGTGATTTGTATTCGATTATTATGTGATACCCTGCATCAATTCAGCCGTATAAAGGCTGCGACTGCACGGGTACTGTTTGGACAATAAAAACCATATATAAAACCATAAATAATGAAACGGAAAATTTCAAACGTTTTTGACGTTTTTGTTCTTTTTTTAGACATTTCGATCCCAAGGCCTACTTAAGTTCCAGTTACTCTTTTTTGAAAAGATCAAAACAGCATACTGCTTCATCCCGAAAACTGGATGTTCAACTATGAAGTTGTTACTTTACAATCTGGAACATAATACAACTGAAAAGCCAATGCACAAAGTCAATCGTACATCTAAAGACAAGAAACATGTTGGTATTAACGCGAGGAGACTTAGAATGTTAATGGACTACAGCAAGGAACAAGCAGGTTTGCGTCTTTCGACCTTTAAGAAGATCATCGTTGTCCGTGACCCGTTAGAAAGGTGAGTATACACTTGTTTCTTGTGATATACGAGATGACGAACTAGATTCCAAGTCATACCTATTATTTATAAATTATTTATTACGTTTTCAACTGATGTCAATGAATTATGTTTTATTGATTATGCAAATGGGGTCCTCACCTGCATAATTAATATCAGTTGATCATATTCTCCAAAAATGTCAGTCATATATTAACATACGATAGTATCAAAGCATTTCGTCATTAATAATGCAAATGAGGTTCTTATTTGAATAAGATATATTTGATGATGTTCACGTTTACTTGACATTCAAATGCTGTATGAAATCCCTGGCAATTACCATTATGGAACATTGCATTTCATCGTTAATTATAACTTGTATGAATAGCCCTTAATCAGCGTACCTACTACTTAGTATGTAATATTCTGTGTGTGTGTGTGTGAGAGAGAGTGTGTGTGTCTGTGTGTGTGTGTGTGTGTGTGTGTGTGTGTGTGTGTGTGTGTGTGAGTGTGTGTGTGTGTGTGTGTGTGTTATAATGGATATGGTTGGGTTCAGCTTGTTCCGGAGGAGAAAGTTATTAGGCATTATTACATCTGACCAGCATAAGCTTACTGCTTTCACATGTGTTATTTGTAACAAGATCTCCTTGACAGTTCCTGACTCTGCACAAAATAGAAGGGGAATTATCCTTTTATTCAAGAGAGATTTTTAACCCCTCTTAAAAATTGTGGATGCAATACATTGACCTGTGGATACAAAATAACGTTTACACAAGTTTGAATATATCAGGAGGTCTGAGATCTACACATTCTCGTCGGGTGATTGTTGTCTGTCTCCCAGGTTGGCATCTGTGTGGCTCGACAAGTTCGTCAACAGTGAAGTACGTAAATCGTGGACGGCGAAATACTATCAAGAATTAAGACGGAGTACGAATCAAAAGCCAACAAACAAGGTGAGGAAAAAAACCTTCTCATTTTGGTTAAGTGGGCAAATGAAAAAGAAATGTACCTTATATTCCAGAACAAAAGTTTGAGCAACCACCAACCAACCAAGGTTGGTGGTTGCTAAACCAAATTTGGACAATTGGTGATTGCAATTATATATCCTTTTTAACAAAGTTGAGCTCTATATTGCTACAAGTAAAAACAAATTGTAGAAGCATCTCGGCAAATGGGGCGGATTTTGTTTTTAAAATTTGTGTTTTAATTTGTTGGATTCTGTGTTGTATGTTGTCAAGTTGGATGGTTCACTTCTTTTGTTCTTTTCTTTTGTTGAATAAAAAAAACAAGGTTGACAGACGAGAGCAGTCTGACCAGATTTAGGCCACGCCTATCTTTCTATACGAATCGAACAGAAGCCGACCTATATGATATAGCCGAACAACAGCTAACTAAAACCGAACTTGCTCCCGACTGCTCCTAACCTATGGCAGTATTCGGGAGGCCATATCCGGCTATGAGTTATCGGTTAACATCAACCGTCATTATTTTATATACTATAGTCAAGTCAAGGTACAGGAGGAGGGAAGCACAACAATACACAACCAGTGTCGTTTGAAGATTTCCTCACCGCCGTTTCGAAGCATACAATGTACGATGTGCACTGGGAATCATTTTCCAAGCTATGCCTACCATGCGAGGTACCTTCTTACACACTTCTTTTTTTTTTTATAAATCATTATTTTTATTGTTTCCAAAATTCACACAAAAGAAAGCATGGCACAACGAAACAAAATGAAACCACATGCATAACTACACAACTAAATAAAAACCAGTAAACAATATAGATGATATAACAGAGTGTTACAAAGTATAAAAAAAAGTCAACCCCAATTTCAATTTATTTATAATTTCTTCAAGGAGATGAAAGTAGACCTATTAGCTTTCCCCATTTTCCCCTGTGTTTTTTTGTCTTGCCCACCCGATTGGAAATAATGGTTTTTAACTTAAAGTAATATGTTACATAAGAAATAAATGATTCTATGTTAAGTGACCAAGGTCGATTTTTAAATATAAAATATTTTCCCAAGAGAATAATGAGATTGGACAGGACTGGGCACCGATCGTTCAAATCCCCCAACATAACATTACAAAGACTAACATGTAAATGGTAACCAGTATGGCTTAAGTACCATTCTTCCACCTGTTGCCAAAACAGTGCAGCAAATCTACATTCCCAAAATAAATGCATGGGAGACTCTTCCTCTTCCTTACAGAAACTACATAAAGGGGACTCTATTAACCCCCACCTGTGTAACATTTTATTTGTAGTTAAAAATTTAAATAGTAATTTATATTGGAATATACGCATGTGGGAGTCAATAGAGGTTTTATAAATTAAACTATACACTTTTTTCCACATCACTGGAGTATTCAAATAGTCTTCCCAATAGTATTGTATTCTGTCGGAAGATTCCCATAACCTAGCTTCATGCATAAAAAAGGAGTACAGATATTTGTTGATATTCGATTGCTGAAGCCAGCTTATGTCTCTACAGACAGGAACACATACGCTTAAATTCGGTGACACCTGTTTCAAGAGATTCTTCCAGGATAAGGGAATAGCTGAAATAATTTGATTATACACAAATTCCGAGCAGGTGTCACCAAATTTCAAAGCATAATTTTCAAAAGACAGAAAATTATTTGCTGAGTCTAGAATGTCATTCACAAAAAGAATCCCTTTGCTATAAAGAGACATTAAAAAGCATGGTTTTCCACCAATACAGATTTGGGAATTCAGACAAAGTAGTTGCTGCTTTACTTCAAGGGCATTCTCAGGGGGGCGTAGCTGGAACTTCAGCCATGCTTGGAGGATTTGTCTATAAAATACACTGATTGGAGCCTTCTCTTTTATCAGCGCTTCAAAGTCACTAATTGTAAACTGACAAAAGGGAAATGTATTCGTAGTAAACAAAGGGCTAGAAAAAAACAACAATTTAGAACAAAACCACTTTTCACTATGGTATAACTTCGGAACCCAAGACGCCTTCATGGTCAGATCAACAGCACGCAAGTTTCTAAGTTTAAGACCCCCATGTTCATATAGAATACAACACGGTGTATTCCGTATCACCCGAGGTACCAGCCCGACCGCGCGTCCGAGATCCGATCCGCGGGAGGGCTGGGACCGAGGGTGATGCGGAATACACCGTGTTGTATTTTATTTATGTCATACCCACCCAAGAAAACGCGCCTTTCAATGCAAAATGAGCGAAAATTTGGTGTCCCTAAACCCAAAAAATGCGACAACATCAATTCCAACGTCCGAATTTTGTATTCGAATTTCGAAATCGGTGCCCGCGGTTAGACCGAAACGCGTTCGAATCGTTCCACGGAACATTTGGAAGGCCCGGGCCGTACGCGTAAAGAACCCCCGGGCTGTACCGCTAGTTATCACACGGGCCGGAACACCCGTATCGAACGTAATCGCGGCCCAGGTAAGACATAAATAAAGATTATATAGTGTTTTCCTTTTTACTCGTTCTGGACCCCCTCCCCACAAAAACTGAAATATTTTTTTCTCGTATCTATCGAAAAAGGCAGGAGGTGGAGACGGAAGAGACTGAAATAGAAATATAAATTGTGACACTACTAACGAGTTAATAAGGGTAATCTTCCCTAAAAGAGAAAGAAATTTCCCTTTCCAGGGATTCAAAATTTTATCTATCTTTGTCTCTTTTCTGTCAAAGTTAATATTTACAATATCAGCTAAGTTTTTGGGAATATGAATCCCTAAATTGTCAAAAGGGCCGTCGGTCCATTTTAAAGGTAAGGAACTGGGTAAGAAAAAATTGGTATCTCTTAACGAACCTATACGAATTATCATGCATTTATCAAAGTTTGGAGTTAAACCAGACAACAGTGCAAAATCTTCTAAGTCTTTCACTAACGCATATAACGAGGAAAGCTTTGGGACAAGGGGAAAATTCGAATTATCGGCATATTGTAAAATCTTACTTTCAAGACCATATGTTGTTAGACCCTTTATTTCCATGTTATTTCTTATTTTGATTGCAAGTAATTCTACAGCTAGCACGAACAAATAAGGGGAGATGGGGCATCCTTGCCGGACTCCACGGTTCAGGGGGAACGCATTAGAAATATAGCCATTATTAATAATTTTACTGAAAATATCTTTATACAAAATTTTTACCCATGCAATAAAATTATCTCCAAAACCAAAATATTCCAAAACCCTAATGATAAAATCTTGTCTAATTGTATCAAATGCTTTCTCAAAGTCGGCACAAAATATTAATCCGGGAAGTTCATTTTTATCGTAATATTCTATAATTTCTAGCAGTCTTCTTATAGTATCACCAATACTTCGTCCTTTCATAAAGCCAGTCTGGTCAAATGAAACAAGATCGGGGATGACATTTTTTATACGAAGGGCCATACATTTAGATAGGATACGGGTGTCGCAATGTAATAAAGTGATGGGTCGCCAATTTTTAATGAAAGAGGGGTCTTTATCCTTTCCCGAAATGAATAATTAAAAGAGGCTAACAGTGGTTGTTTAACACAGTGAAAAAAGACCTTATAAAATTCAACAGGAAGGCCATCCAGACCGGGTGACCTTCCTGAGGAGAATGACTCAATCGCTTTTTGTAATTCAAATTCTGTTATCAATTTTTCGCAGCTATCGCACTGGCCGGGGGACAAATTCACTGGTGGCGGTTGAGGAAAGAAGGGTCTAAAAACATCTCTATCTAACGAAATAGGGGGCTCTTTAAATGAGTAAAGGTCAGCATAAAAACCTGTTTGATGTACTAAGACATCCTCAGGATCAAGGACAACAGAGCCATCTGACTTAACAAATTTTGTCATGTTATTTCTTACCCTCCCTCTACCATTAAGATTCATAAAGAATTTTGTACATTTTTCCCCTTGTTCCATCCACCTGGCACGTTTGCTCATTATAAGGTTATTAGATTTCATTTGGTAGAATAATTCTAATTCCTGTTTTTTACACTGTAACTTGTCAAAGATTTCATTATCGGGGACTGTGTCTAATTCTTCCTGCAGGCTGTTGATCTCACACGTGAGAGAAATCTCAGTATTCCGACTTTGTTTCCGACTTCTCAGATTTCCAAGACGAGTACTTAATTACATGGCCGCGAACGGCACACTTGAAGGCTTTCCATACTATGTGGGGATTTGCCGTATTCTGATTAAAAAGGAAAAACTCATGCCTGGCATGCACTTTAGATACTCTTAATTAGCAGCTGTCAAAAAAAAATTATTCAGACCTAGTTGTGAAGTCAGCCACTTTTTAATGCAAATTTAAAGCCACAGGTGGTGCACATTCACCATTCATTACAGAGTACCAGAAATATATACAAAAAGTTTGTCGACAATAACACTGCCAGAAAATACAAAATTGAAACATATCAAAACAAGAGTTCCACGATCTCATACCTTCGCCAAATGATGTTAACCCTTGCGGGTGACGAATTATACAATCATTGATTTTGTAAATAAGAGCCTCATTTGCATGGATTATATCAGTTGATCGTATTCTCCACCCAATGACAGCCTTATCTTAACATAAAGGCTATTATTGCACTTCCTCATAAATTATGCAAATGAGGTCATGATTTGAATAAATTACGTTTATTGATGTTCACCTTCACTTAACTTTCAAATGTGGCAAGTATGAAATTCTCAGCAGTTAGAACTATGAAATTATAAAAAAATTGCTATTAATTATGCAAATTAGGTCCTCATTTACATAATCTATATCCTCAGATGTTTTTCTCGTTCTCAAGTAGATGTCACAAGTGTTTCATAGTTCTATTATCGAACAAAGCAGATTTATAGAATTTCCTCATTAATTATGCAAATTATCTTCTGATTTGAATAATTGCCATCTGATTATGTCAAGCATCACTTCAACTACCTACATACCAAAAATCACGACAATACGTCAACCGGTTCTTGAGTTATCGTCCTTCAAAATTTTTTCAACAAATGCTTCTGCAGTTCCAGAACAAGGCACTAGGGGACCCAAACTCATGTCACTTCTTCCCTACCCCAAGATCTATCTACCAACCAAACCCTAGCATGTCCAGAACATGATATATCAAAACCGGAAGTTCAGCTGCAGTACCTAGGAAAGCCGCCAGGGGGCCCAAAATCTAATCATTTCTAGGTCGCATGAAGACCTACCCACCTACCAAGTTTCATTCCAATCCATCCACTGCTTCTCGAGTTATCTTGCTAAACCACACACACACACACAAACACACACACACAAACGCTACTGAAAACATAACCTTCTTGGCGAAGGTAAAAAGTAACCATACTTAGTATTCTCATAATATCCTGGTGCAGTTTGATAACCGTCTAAAGTTTGTAATATCATATTCATAACAGACTCAAAGTCAAAGAAAATATATCAGAGACCAATCACACATCTCTTTTTGACAGCACAATGTCAACTGCATCAATTCTTCTCTTTTCTTTTCCGTTGACAAGCAATACAGCATAGGTATCCTTGGCAGGTACAAGGATAGATACTTTATTGTTGTTGTCTTTAGCAAGTTCAGCGTTTCTTTCATTTACAAGCTGCGAGCGCGCCGTCTGTAGGGGTGGGGGAGGTGTTCATAAACTGCTAACCCACGAGAGTTCCCCCTTAGCCTGCGCCCAGCAGACAAGACTTTATCGCGGTCCTGGAAGTTGACAAAGCGTGCGAGCAGGGGCGGGTTGGGACGCGAGGTAGTCGGTCTGGACAGTCGATGCACTGCGGCGGTCGGCATAGCGTCCGCGGTCGGTAGGTGTAGCTCCTCCGCCAGGAAACGTGACAGGACCCGCGCAGAGTCTTCCTCCTTGTTGAAGGGCAAACCTCTAACGATCACATCCGGCTTCATAGAGTATCTTTCGGTCAATAAGACTGCCCTTACCCTCTCTCTGTGTTCCTCGCGTAAAGCATCGCGGAGAGTATCCAACTCGCCAGAGTAGAACTCGGCCGTCTTCTCTAACTCCCGTACACGTTCACGTAGCATGTTCACCTCACTAGACAGGCCATCTACTTTTACATCCAAACACTGGATTTGGCTCTAAAGCCTATCTCCAACAGCTTCTTGTTGTTTTTTGGTTTGTTCTAAGATGACACTGGCAAGATTTTGAAGTTCTGGAGAGAGCGAAGACAAACTCACAGTTGCAGTTTTTTCGGTGGACGCCATCTTAGGTGTTTTCGTGGGAGGGGGTTCCGTTGAGTGGGGCTGGATTCCTCGGCACTCGCGCTGCTTCCAGAGGTCCTATTTCGCTTTCCCATCCAGCCAAAAAGGACAGCAAGACACCACAGAAGATCTGGTACAGATAGCGCGGAGTACACGGCGTAAAAATGCAGTTTAAACGTGGAAGATGTTCAAAAATGCGGGAGCTTGGCGCCCAACGTCAGTCTTTCGCCGCCATCTTGGATTCTCTTACACACTTCTTATACACTTACTCCAACTTTTACCTGGACCTGTTGCACCCCCCCCCCCTAAAGTTAGTATCAGTCCAATTTAAGTAACCAAGGTGAATAATTATTTGAGTCACACGTCACCCAACCAGCTGTTCCCAACGTGGCCCCCGGCCAGTTTTTAAAAAAAATGCATATCTTGTGTGCAAAGCATCATTCAAGTGTGATAATGCTACATGCTTTTAACAATGACATTCTAGTACGTCGACAATTTAACTTTTTACCTTCGATAAGAAGGTTATGTTTTCGTAGCCGTTCGTGTATGTGTGTCTGTCTGTCTGTCTGTAAACACGATAGCTTGAGAAGACTTAAATGGATTGACTTCATATTTGCTAGATGAGACCTCGAAATGATTAGATTTTGGTCCCACTAGCGGCTTCTTATGGTACTGCAGCTGAAGTTCCGGTTTTGATATCTCGTGATCTGGACGTGCTAGGGTCACAAAATTTGTATGGTAGGTAGCTCTTATGGTGGGGAAGAAGTGACATAGGTTTGGGGCCCCTAGCGGCTTACTCAGGAACTGCAGGGACATTTCTTTGAAAATATTTAAAAGAGGATAACTCAAGAACCGGTGGACGGATCGTCGTGATGTTTGGTATGTAGGTAGCTTAAGTGACGCTTGACATAATTATGCGACAATTATGTAAATCTGGATGTTATTTGCATAATTAATGAGGAAATTCTATAAATCAGCTGCATACATTATAGGACTATTCAAGCTTGTGACATGTAATTGAGAACAGCATGTAATTGAGAACGAGAGAAACACAGGCAGATATTGATTATTTAAATTTACACTTAATTTGCATAATAAATGAGAAAATGTTATAATCCCATAATGGTAACTGCCTGTAATTTCATACTTGGGGTATTTGAATGTTAAGTGAAGGTAAACATCATTGACCATAACTTATTCAAAAAAGGACCTCATTTGCATACTTTGTGAGAAAATGATAGAATGGCTTTCTTTGTTAAGATAAGGCTGTCTTTTGATGGAGAATTTGACCAACTAATATAATTTATGCAAATGAGGATCCTATTTGCATAATCAGGAGGAATCATCTTTGTCAGTCATAAAGATAACATCATTTGACGAAGGTATGGTTACTAGTTATATATAACTTTTTAAATAATTTCTTTACTAATTTTTGCATGCTGTGTATTTAAAACGGAAAAAAATATCAAAATGAAAATTAAAGTGCTATGAACAAAAAACAACTCACCGGAATTTTCGACCGAATTTCTCATAAACGGAACAGGAGGGGCGGTACCGACTTTCGACGAACTTCGACCTGGTGCTGACGTCACAAGGGGAAAATTATATGTATACAGGACTTGGGTCAGATAGATGATGAGGACCGAGAGATTCGTTTGAGAACAGTTTAATTTCCAATATGTATGTAAATTATTCACTAGCTCAGATAAACTTTTATGCAGAAAAGTCCATTAGTGACCACCCCTCTTAGAGTTCTAACAAAGATTTTCCCGTCAGATTGACTACGACTTCATCGCCCACACCGACACGCTCGCTTCAGATATTCGACTGTTTTTAAAGAAGAACAACGTCACGGCGAGGGAAGACATCCTACCGGAACATCAACTCAGACGGGCGAACGACGAAACTGTTTTCGGCGACGTTTTCGGCCAAGTCCCGAGAGAAAAAATAATGTCGATTCGTAGAATCTACCAGGAGGACTTTGACATGTTTGGATATTCTTTTGAAGAAGATTTGGCAAAGATAGACAAGGCACGGGGATAGTCTAGTGTCATTTTGTTGCTATAATAATTAAGTTTTTAGGTTATACAGCTGTACTTTGGCTATGTGTAAACGCTATTTAGGGGTATTAAGACTGGACGATTGTTTTAATGTAGTACGTGTAACCAATTCCATTTCATAGCAAACTGATATCTGTGAGACAAAAATGCGATATCGCTTCATATCGGTTCTAGCTATTTATTGGTGGTATAAAAAAATAAAGGGACTTTTGACACATAGCTTGTTTCTGGGCTATTTCAAAATGCTTCAAGTATGAAATGATGAATGAAAAGATTTCCTTATCCAGAATGGGTTTTTTTTGCCTCCCAGAAATTGTATTGCATGCTTTCAACATTCTTTCTTGCAAAGACTATGTGAATATGTTTAAACGACCCTGAGGATGAAAAAAGACTATGCTGTGTAAAGAATAACACAACCGCTTTTGTTTATACATATTTTCTTTTTAAAATTGCCCTACACGTAACGTTACATGTAATTGTCCCTAACAGAGGTACATACAAAACTTTTCAAAAGAAATTTACAATGATAACGAAGGCGGAGCTGCAAAAAACAAGCTGAGGTCCTACAGACTGTTGAAGTCCGCATATACTGAAGAACAGTATCTGGGTACTGATCATCTACGGCACAACTCTCTCGCAGAACGCCCCTCGGAAATTGATGCGTATTTCGTGGCCTGTGCTGTACCAACCAAAACACTTGTTCATACTGTCAATATGGAATGGCTTTGAACAGGTGTTAATTGAGTTAATCGAATCAAATCCAACAGCCAATCAGCAAGAAGAATAGAGGAATGCTGCATGCCTATTGCTTGCTTGCTCTACATGCCATTCTGATGACTCTTGCCGAAATATAGTAACATACTGCTATAGTACATTTTCTATAACACAGCCAAAAAGCTCAATTAAAACCATTCTAAAAGCATGTATCACAATTTTTTTTTAAAATCACCTAGGGGTATTTGCCCACTCTACCTTCATGTCAAATTTCATGTTATTTGGCCCAAAAATGAAGGAGTTGAATCGATTTAATGAAATGGCAGGAGGAGAAGAAGAAGAAGAAGAAACATGAGGAAAGACAGTATTTCACTCCATACTAGTATGGAGTGAAATAAATATAGTAACACACTGCTATAGTACATTTTCTATAACACAGCCAAAAAGCTCAAATAAAACCATTCCAAAAGCATGTATCACACAAATTTAAAAATCGCCTGGGGGTATTTGCCCATTCTACCTTCATGCCAAATTTCATGTTATTTGGCCCAAAAATGAAGGAGTTGAATCGATTTAAAGAAATGGCAGTAGGAGAAGAAGGAGGAGAAGAAGAAACATGAGGAAAGACAGTATTCCACTCCATACTAGTATGGAGTGAAATAATAAAAATTCAAAATAATGCAAATTCTAGGACTTCAAAGTCGGAGGGATCTAGGTGTTGCATGTCCGCAGTGGTATGTTTATGTCGATCAGAACAAGTAGTGTAAGTTGATTCATCCATAGTCTTGTATGTAGGTCAATTCTTTTGTACCAACGTGACTGTATTTTGTTAACGTTTGTTTCGCATAACCGTAAAAACGCCTTTTTAGGCGTAACACACCAGTTTTGTACATGTACGTACATGTACAAGCTGTGTAAGGCCAGACTGTAAGGTTTGAACCACTCACACCGGGAAGGTCCCCTACTCTTTTCGATCAGTGCGGTGGGTTCTTTGACGTGCGTGGGGTGTGGCTCTCCCAAAAACGGGACCTCCATTTAAGGTCTCGGACCGGAGTTTCCCTCCGTATTTCGAGCAATTTGACACCCTCAGCCCGACGGGCTGTCATTTCTGTACTAAACGCGGGTCGGAATTTTTCTACTCTTTTGGTGGAAAGGGGTGCCGTGCCGCTTATCAATACACTTGATTGATATTTTCTGCGCCCAATTTATTTAGGGGTAAATAAGGCACATCAAAGTACATTTTTAAAAAAGGGGTAATTTTTTTCGTCATTTTTAACCACGGCTGCATGGAAAAAACGAATTTTCCCAGGGTAACGGCTTAGTACTCGAAGAAGCTCAGAACCTAATGTTTACAAAATTTGAATTTAATTAAAATCGATGCGATAAGTTTATCGCTATCTTCGATGGCCCGAACACACCCATAACGCATATAGAACGTACAATCCCGGCGGTCAGGCGAAAAGGCCACATAACCATCCGCGCGGACGAATACCAGGAAGTCTTCGCTGGACCACCAACATTACGCCACCTATAAAGGCTACAACTAACAGGCTTTTCAGAAAATACAAATATATGTACACAGATATTACGATTTCAGGGATATCGCGGCCAAAACATACCATTCAAAGTCACGTTTCCGGCGATTTACTGCGCACTTACTTAGACTCTGGTCAGAATTAAACTCCGACCCGGAACCTTAACGTCCTATCCGAGGGACGTCCCTAACCGAAGATAGGTACTCATTTACACCTGAGTGAAGTGAGGAAAGTGCCTTTCCCAAGGGCACAAGATCGGTGACATGGGCAGTTTTCAAACCCGCGACCTCTTAGGTGTGAGCCGAACGCGCTACCGACTGCGCCACACGACCCCACTATGTATGTTTAGATAAAGACATGACTAACGTTTCTGTACTTTTGTTAAGGCAACGAAGGTCTTTATCTTGTGACGAAGGCCCGTATAAATAGACTAAAACTAAGAATGTTTACCCAAGATATACCACGTCAATACATGTACTACAAGCCACCACATTTTATTACATTGAAACTACTTTACAAACTAGGTGGACTGTTACAGAAAATGACAGCTCGGAACAAGTGCGATGATGTTCGTCCATCGTTGTAAACTGTACGTATGTACATAACAACAATTCATAATTCAATCAATGGGTCATTGTGTATTGACAACATTATACTAACAATAGAAAAGAACTACGTAATGATCTCGTATTCTATCGAGATATTGATATACCAAATGTCACTGCACAGACGACCATTCGAAAGTGGGAAGATGGGGTTTGGCCAAACTGGCTCATACTTTGTATGTATAAAAGGTGTGTGAGGCTATAAACAGTCATGTGATTGCCCCCCCCCCCCATCCTCCTTTTTGCGTTTGCAAACGGTCGCAAACGCAATAAGATGACTCGGAACCTTGGATCTGTTTTTGATGGTAGGTCAGACCAAACAAAAAATAGTAGCCCCTAAAAACAAAACGATAGATAAACCGCTCTACCTGGTGAGACAACTATGTCATCTCAGCCAGGTAAGCATAAGGACCTGTTTTTTATGGTAGGTCAGACAAAACAAAAAATAGTAGCCCCTAAAAAGGGGCGCACAAAACGATAGATAAACCGCTCTACCTGGTGAGACAACTATGTCATCTCAGCCAGGTAAGCATAAGGACCAAGGCATCGGCTATGATATCGCCTCTGCGCAAAGACACACACACAGGCACACACACACACACACACACACACACACACACACACACACACATATACACATATAGACACACTCGCGCGCCTACCAAACAATGCCTCCTTGGTGAAATCATATTTCCAGCTCAGGCTAGCTTCTGATTCTTGTCGCCAGCTAATACAATTAAACGTTGCCCACCCGCTGGTGACGTCACAGTAAACATAGCAGCCGGTTCGGAACCTGTCGAAAATATTATTTTGAGAAGCGACCAGTGCTTAATTATCCTGATTACACATGGTTATTTCAGGGCTTTGAAATATTTGCATTGTTCAGTTCAACCGTATCTTTTAAATTTAGTCTTCCCATCTATTTTCTGTCTTTTAGGATCCCGTAGTTGTTACAGTATTTTTGTACATAGTAAGTTTGGCTGATTTAGTCTAATTCCCTATATACAACTCTTGTTCAAATTGTAAGCTTTTGCATGTAATTTTAAACAATACACCTGTTTTAAAATGTAAGATAAGATTAAAATGCAAATTTCTTCGGCTTGACAGCTGAGTACTTAGTTTGGAAGTTGCATGATGCCCATTTTATGGGCGAGAAACAATTTCGCCCCGAAGAAATATAATACTATTAACTTATCGATGATGATAATAATGATGATAATGATAAATATGAAGGATAAGGTGAACACTATGGCCTGTTACCACAGTTATTAAGTGTCAGACATATGTACATATGTACTGACATTTGTATAGTTGCATACGAATAACAATGACATGAGTCTTTTTTGAAAGGCTGTCAGAGAGTTTTTTTGTATAGAAATGACTTTTGATGCTAATCTAACAACGTTAGCTCTAAAATTACCCCCAAAAAAGAGGTTCGGCGTGTCCTTGTTTCTTCGTGATGTTGAAATTTTTTTAGTTAGAAATGAGTTTGTTTTATACAGCAGGATCAAAGCGCATGCCATAAGAAATATGAGCTAGTCAAGGATTGAAAGTATGGAAAAGCTCTTGTAATATAATTTTGATAAATATTATTAAAAAATATTATTCTATCGTTGCTATATAGAATACAATCTATAACGAAGTGACGTCATCTTCTATCTTCCACCAAGCTACACAATTGACAAATTCTTTGCTCCAGAGCTGTGCGGTGCCTTTCTGATTCCATACGGAGTTTATGACAGCTACATGTAGTTCGTGGTTTAGTGATGATAGTTATTTGACGTTCGCTTGGAATTTTAAGATATTCTTCTTTATCCTGGCAAATTTAGATAAGCCGTACGAGCGCAGTTCGTTCTTTGTGTATTCATGTTTGTTGTCTTTATGCATTTTGCGTAGAGATATCTAATATCTGGAAGTAAATGACGTACGTTAAGGAATAAAGGAGATAAATAAATTATAGCCGCGTTTATACCGCTTCTCATATCAAGAAATGAATTTAATGACGCCATAGGTAGTGTAAGTCTGTACAAAATGTAGCCTCATCTGGGATGAAATTTCACCACCGCGATGTATGTAACGTTATCATCGCAGTCTTTTTTTTACAAACCCGTTTAGAAAATCAGCAAATCTTCAAATTGACCAGGGAACGTTGGTATAAATGAAAGGGTGACGAAATTGGCTATTACACTATGAAATCAGCTAGTCGGATACAATTGAACTGTCAACAAATAGTCACAAATAAAGTTAACTCACCAAAACATGCTAATGTTTGGAAGGCCATAGCGTTGTGTGCCATTTTGCAATGCACACTATATGCAATGAATAAAGTGTAAACATTATGTAGGTCTGTACTTTTGTTGTACTAAGGCCACGCTGATGTAATGTTATGGGTCATCCGCGCGCGCACTGATTTTCGCCCGTTATAAAAAAGTTGGAGGGCTCTAGCCAGGATGCTATATGTATCCTCCGTTGTTTATGGTAGCTATGTAGCCGGCGGTGACTACGGAGGCACCTAGTCTACCGAAAACCACGACACTAAAAAACTTTACAGAGCCGACTCATAAATGCCAAAAAGGCCAGCATGTGCCGGCTTGTCTTGTCGCTATGTACGCAAATCCACACTT
Organism: Branchiostoma belcheri; assembly: GCF_001625305.1. NCBI lineage: Eukaryota > Metazoa > Chordata > Leptocardii > Amphioxiformes > Branchiostomatidae > Branchiostoma > Branchiostoma belcheri. The sequence goes on along the minus strand of NW_017803955.1, from coordinate 101,486 downwards.
ACCAGCTTTGCATTCCTGTACTTTAGCAGCAATGTTTTTTTTGGGGGGGGGGTGGTTGGGGCTAGCGCGCACTACTTGAAATTATGTCATCTATAAAATTAGGTCAGTGTGGCATAAAGGAAGCTGTTAACGTTTACACCTATTGAACGGGGGTAAGTCGTGAGCAGACATATGTTTTGTGATCTCAGAGATTAACGTAACCTGTGGTTCGACTGAACCTGCTATATGTATCACCATAATTAAACACCGTTTGCTGCTCAAAATTCATTTTGGGAATGGGTGCACTGGCGCACACAGCCTAAAAAAATTAGGTAAACAAAAAGGTTATTTTCTGGGTGCACTGTTATAAAATCATATAACCACGATATGACGTCATTCGAACCGAACGGGGGTTCGATCCGGGGTTACCCGCGGTCATTTACAGTAAACCCGCTACAACCCGCTACTTCAAGCCCGTTTTTACATGGGAACCACCGAACAGGAAAAAAATCCACCTTCCCACAAATATGAACCGTTTTGAAGACATTTACATCTACGCCGTGATTTTATTGTGGATATTTAACATCTGAACGGAACTGCTGACATTGTCGTGGGTGACCTTGAAAGTCAGAATTCTTGTTTACGTCGTTATCCAAATCATGTCTTCACATCCAGGTAGCGTGGCATGCGTGCAAACATGGTATTTTAACCACTCCCAAAAATCGTTCAAATTACCTCATTGACGGCTTGTAAGTAAATGACTTTGACTTTGACTTTATTGGGATCCACATTTAGCTTACAACAAATGTAGCTATTCTTCCTGTGGTCCTTCAAGACACACATGACACATGACATATTTACAAAACATAAATACATGGCAATTACAACATATTAAAACAGATTAAAATAAAGCTATATACATATACATCATCACAACTTCATATCATTCCAGGCACTGGACATTCTATACAAAAATCTTCTTTTCTGTGCATTTGTTCGAGGTTTAGGAAGGCGGATGGTCTGTGAGTCTGATGTTCTAGTATGGTAACCATGTGACTGCATAGTGATGTTCTTATACAATGATATGGGTTGTTTTCCTTTCATTATCCTACGGAAAGTTCTCAGTCCTTTCTGGTGAACTCTGTCCTTCACTGGTAGCCATCCCAGCTTCTCTAGCAACCTGTCCTTACTTGTGTATCTGTCGCATCCCAGGGCAAGCCTGGCTGCTCTGTTCTGTATCACTTGCAGTCGCTTTATGTTCTTCGCAGATGTGCTGGCCCACACTGAGCTGCAGTAGTCAAGATGTGTCAGTACCAGGGCTTGAATGAGTTCTATCCTGTGCTTCGGCAGAAGTGATTTTCTCACCCTGCTCACTTGGGCCATGCTCCTATTGCACTTCTTCACTACAAGGTCTATGTGATCGTCAAAAGTGAGGTTCTGGTCAACCTGCACTCCCAGAAGCTTGACAGTGGGTACCTGCTGTAAACTCTGCCCCCTGAGCTCCAGTTGTAGGGGAGGTGCAAGTCTGGTCTTTCTTGTTGTCCCCACTAGCATGGCTTTGGTTTTGTCGTTGTTTAGTTTGAGCATGTTGTGATCTGACCACTTCGCTACACATTCTAGATCTACAAGAGCCTTTGTTCTTATGTCCTGAACAGTGTGTCCTGCTGCGTGTACTGTACTGTCTTCAGCATACTGATCCAGTTCACCATTCTCTACTGTGCTGGACATGTCGTTGACGTAAATGCTGTACAACTGAGGTCCCAAACAACTTCCTTGTGGAACTTCACACTGTAGTACACGTTCTTTGCTATAGGCTCCGTTTGCATACACCTGCCAATTGCGTTTGGACAGGTATGACTTGGTCCATGACAGGGCTTCCTCAGAGAACCCGTATCTTGTGAGCTTCCTTAGAAGCAGGGTGTGGTCAACCAAGTCAAAAGCTGCGCTGTAGTCCAGCAGCACCACTGAAGTCATCAGCCCTTTGTCCATAATATCCAACCACTCATCTGTCATCTTCAAGAGAACCGTTTCTGTAGAGTGTAGTTTTCTGTACGCATGCTGTGCCTCAGATTGATGACCTGATTGGGAGAAGTATGACACGATCTGTTCACTAGCTATTATTTCACACACCTTGCCACAAGTTGGAAGGAGACTTACAGGCCGCGAGTTCTGTCCAGACAGTGGCTTACTGCTGTCTTTCAATAGCGGAATCACTTTGGCATGTTTCCACTTTGCTGGGAAAGTCCCTTTTGCCAAAGCCTTTTTTACTATGTAAGCCAAGGGTTGTGCTATGATATCTGAACAAATCCTCAGCAGTTTGTTGTCTATTCCATCATAGCCCGGGGCTTTGCCATCTGGTAGTCGTGACAGGATTTTGTGCACTTCCTGCGCTGTGACTGCTTCCAACGTGAAAAGTTTCTTCCCCGTGTGAGTCTGCGTGTGAGTCTGCATGTGAGTCGCCTGCCCTGGATCTGAGCAAGTTTCGTCGAGCAAATGACGTACGTTAAGTAATAAAGGAGATAACTAAATTAGATTTACTGTAAAATTTCTAAAAATCCAAAAATCAAACCTTATTTTTTTATGTTCGAGGCCCCTTAAAATCAATTGTTTGGTTGTCGTAAACCCTTCTTGAAATCGGAAATTGATCTCATTTGGAAGAAAATGTACACAAAGTTGAGCAAAGCTAGCGAAAGATTATCATTTAAGGTAAGCAAACTCACTTGTTTAATTCTATTTTGACGAGGATTTACTTTCCAATTACTTTTGTTAATTTTTAAATTCTACCCGTTTTCCCGGGCCAACCGAGGACTCCCGTGCGGCCACGTTCGGTAACCCGATATGTCCCTAGTAACACGACTTTTAGCCTAGCAACCGACCGCCATGTACACAACAAAGATCTAATAATTTTCCTGATATTTCAATGTCAAGAATATACTGCATGCTAGTATACTTTAGATACCTCCACACATGTAGAGATAGGAAAAATATTGGGTGCAAAGCCCCAAATTTGGGTGCACCAAGGTGCACATACACCCAGTATTTCGAGCCATGCGGGTAGGAAACAAGAGCTGGCATGAGCTGGAGGTAATGATTATTGATAGTTTACTGTTCAATAGCATAAAAAGGGGCATGTGTGGTGTAAATCCTAACCTTACATGAGTTACAACATATTTTATTAAGGATGATAAAAAATGTATTTTGGTGCCGTAGGCACTTCAAAAATGACTAACATTCAGAAAGACAAAATCTCTATCTGCTTTCATTGGTTCTGATAAACCCCTAGTACACCCTCTCAACTTCAATATTAGCCTGCAACGGTTGGTCTTTAAATCAATGGAACTCATGCCGTATGAAAAATATATAAAACGTATGTTCATGTCTTTATCAAACTTATCTGGATAGCCACCGCTATTTCAGGAATTTTCAGCCAAAAATGTTTGATTTTCAAGGGTTTCTGAGGGGGTGGGAGAACCCAATAATAAAAATTGGCTGGGGTATTTTAATCGTATGGCTGATTTTAGCTGTGCATAACTATTTCAAGGTTTGGACCGATTTAACCAGACCCACCATCCGACTCTACCTATTGTTTTTTCCCTGTTTTCTATTGCAAATGCATGGTTTATTTAAATCTCAAGACCGATTGATTCACTAGATTTTGGCATGGATATCCTCTGCATAGTTCAATAAGTTATTAATGGTTACGACAAAACATATAGCCAATCTAAGCAATCTTGCATACATCAATTAAAGTACTGAGTCTACAGACACATTAAACATGTTTGTAAACTCTTAAAACAAACAGACCAAACGGGATACGCAATGTGTATGTTCTATCGTTCAAGTGTTCTCTAAGAATACAAGCGTTAATACTCCAACACATGTTCCACACAAATACGATTTTTTTTTCTTTTTCTTTTCCTATTTGCCCAGAGTAGGACAATACACCACTTGTAGGCATTGGAATAATTTCGGGTTTATGGAACTGCATTTCTTCTCTCTTAGTAAGAAAGACCAACATTTCCAATTTGTAATATATTTTAAATGTTGTTGTCCAAATTCTACTACGCAATTTGATATGGTTCAGCCAAAGCAAAATTTTAAGTAGGCTTTGGCTGAACCATATTAAATTGCGTATTAGTATCTGGACAACAATATTCAATACTTTCATTACATTTTTACACTTTCATTTTTAAAAACGCCTACCCGATTTGTAATGAAAGTATTGCTACGCATTGGTCGCACTAGTGCATTACAAATTTTATTCAAGAAACCAAACATGTACATGTACATAGAGTTGGAAGTCGCCTGGATCAGGATTTAGTGTTCTGTCTCACATGTTAATAAACAAACCTACCTCAGCCCTTGTCGAGGTAGTCGATGATCTGCAGGTCTTCCTCTTAATGTCATTTTTAATTGATTTGAGTTGTTCAGTAGTCCTGTTTCAGATGGAAATGTGTTTTAAAGTAAGTCGACATATGTTTGAATGAATATGGAAATTTGTCCTTGTACAGTGCTGTTTCGAGTCCACGGTCCTGTTTCGTTTAAAATGTTTACGACAATCCTTATTTTGGTGTCTTCCTTCAGGGTAGACGTTTGGTTCACTGGATTGTATCCTCTCCCCATGCCAACTTCGTACGCACAGCTGGCCGGTTCAAAGTGCCTCCTGATGTTGCCTCGTCGATCTCGGTGTCCAAATATAGTGTAGGGACGTCTGTTGTCTCGGCATCCGTCTGTAGTTGACCGGGAAGCGTTACGGTCATGTCCTCCTCTTTGTGATGCGGTGTTGGCTCAGCGTGTACCTCTGCCGTCACTGTTAGCCGCGACGGTCGGCCTGAAGCGCTCTCGGCCACGGTACCCTGTTCGAGGCGCTGGTCCAGGAATGCTTGTGTGGTCTGCTTTCGTGCTTGGTCGGAAGGTATGAACTCCGCCGTCGGCTGGATGATCGTTCCCTCTGAAGAGGTTTGAGCTGGAGCCAATTCTGAGGCCGGCGCACCGCGCCTGGGACCGGTGACGGTGGCCATCTCCACTTCGTCCTGACGATGACGCCGTGCCGGTACCGCCGGTGGGTTAGCGTTAGTCCGCCATCCGCACAGCTCCCTGCAGGCTCGGCGGAACTCTGGCAGCCGGAGGCTGTAGATGACGGGGTTGGCCATGGATGATAGCGTCAGGTACAGGAGGAGGGCCACGCGTGCAGCGATGATCAGGGCGCGTTGGGACATCTGTTCCTCACTGATGACAGCTCGTAGCGTGGCTACGCGGAAAAGGGTAGTGATTAAGGATGCGGTCAAAACGATAGCATGCGGTACCATGACTTTGAATGCCTTGGTCTGGAACACCCACAGTGCGTTGATTCGGACGGGAATCAGGCAGCCGGTGAAGATGATGTCGTCTACCGCCAGGTTACACCGTAGGAAGTGGCTGGGCTTTTGCAGATACTCTTTCTTCCAAACCAAGAAGATGAGCAGCAGGCCGCATCCCACAGACAACACCAGGCTGATGATGAGATATGCCGTCTGCAGATCGCGAGATGTTGAGCCGATGGACAGAACATGGCTGATGCCATCTTCTACTGGCGATCCGTCCGTTTCTTCTTCCATGTTGGATGCACGAAAACACTTAACTTAGCGAGGAATAGTGTTCTTCTTTCTGGTAAGCAGAACGCAGCAGACAGCAATGTACTCAATGACATGTACTTGCTAAGGACAGACAATTTATTGAGGCAAGCAATAGAACGTGATATCTTAGCGAGAAAAAATGTTAAAAAACAGCATTTCTATACGAAGCACCTTCTGATGTCAAAGTTACTCAGCAACTGATTTATACATGGCATTTTTAATAACCTTAAACATTTAAGCCTTTGTGTCTTACTGTATCTATCCTACGTCATTAGATGGCGCCATTTAACAATCAGAGAATTCTTGTTATTTACGCCTAATGTAAAGCACGGAATGGCATCTCACAACAAGGTCATCTGACGTCATGTATGAAGGGCGCATAAAGGTTTGAAGTAAAAGCTGAACATTATTAAAAATGCTTGCGGTTATTAGATATTAAACATGAATGCATGTCACAGCACATCATCAGAACAAAATTTCAGAATAACAACAACAATTTCTTAGGTAAAATGACTAGTGAAAGAGTACCTCTCTGTTCATTTGATGTACACTATTTTTCTTTATTTTGATATCCCATGTGTTTGTTTGTTTATTTGATCGATCTCCATTAGTGCGTACAATAATAATACAACACTAGTCTTCCTGGAGTCGTTTGAATACAAACACTGCATTATACTATAAATACATACATATACAAGAAGCGAACGTAACTTAAATACAACATGGCAAATAAAATGCAACATAGCAATGAAATGCGACATGGGAAATGAGAATACAACATAGGGTATAAAACTGCTGAGAGGTCAGAGGTCTCAATACAGTTAAGAACAAGTAATTCTATACATCAGTCGTCGCACTACCACCATGATTGCAGAGGTTGGGAAGTGTCCACTTTAGTTTTCAGCCAATCCCTGATATGTTTTTTAAAACTGTAGGTGCAGACAATCTGATGTGTTCAGGAAATAAGTTGTAAGTTTTGATACATCGATACAGGAATGTTCTTTTGGCTGAGGCGGTTTTCGGCTTTGGCAATTTGAAGCCACCTCTGTGTGCTAAGCGAGTGTTATGTTGATGTGTGTCAGTGACTCTTTGTAAGCGTTTGAAGATGGATTCTGGTCGCTTGGCCGTTAGAAGTTTATTAAACATGGAGAGTGTTCCTGTGTACAATCTGTCTTTAACATGTGATTTCCAGGTGTGTCCCTTAGCAATGGTTTCCTGACGTTATTATACGTAACGGAACATATCTAACATAATGTTACGTACGTACGTACCGTGGTGCGTTTTGATGCGTTATGCGATGTTTATACTTTGCGTTAACATAACGTAACGTCGCCTACGTTACGTTAACATAACATAACCTACGTTACGTTACCATAACTTATAACCTACGTTACGTTAACATAACATAACCTACGTTACGTTACCATAAATAACCTACGTTACGTTAACATAGCATAACCTACGTTACGTTAACATAACATAACCTACGTTACGTTAACATAACATAACCTACGTTACGTTAACATAACATAACCTACGTTACTTTGTGAGAGGCGTGAAGGAGGCAGTTTACATCAGGGCCCACCAACCCTCTCTTAACCGTGATGGTGGGAGATACCGTCTTCCCGCCACTTTTGATGCACTCCTGACGTCATCACGTTTCCGACTTCCGGAAAGTCAGCGACTGCATCACAAATCTGACGAAGGTTGACGGGATCAGCCAAAATTTATGGTGAGTTCCCTTTTGTGTTGGAACAAGTCAAACTCTTTAACTAACCTACGTTAACATAACATAACCTACGTTACGTTAACATAACATAACCTACGTTACGTTGACATAACCAGCGTTACGTTACATAACCAACGTTACGTTAACATATAGATGAAACGTACGTGACGTATTGACTTAAAAACGTGACGTTTTTTACGTTCGTAATTTTGACACGGAAATTTCAGAACCATATGACGTAACGTATCCACACGTTATGTCATACGTGAACGTTCACCTAGCATACGTAACGTATTGACAAAAAAAACGTGACGTATTGACCCCAAAACGTGACGTTTTTAACGTCCGTATTTTTGACACAAAAATGATGCCATAGCTGGTTCAGTCGATCACACGAACTAATGTGCACTACATTAGTCCGGCAGAACCTCAAGCACACAGCATGCATTCTGAATCCAGCTTTATTACAAGATTGTTAATTTCCTTCTCTTCTGAGGCAACTTCACTAAACGTCTTATCCGAGGGACGTCACTAACCAAAGCTAGGTACCCATCTTTACCTGAGTGAAGTGAGGAAGGTTGTGTTGAGGACCTATTCGACCGATGGGTTCCGGGCCAATGCCCTACTTTTGAGCCACACGTGGCTTTGTAGTTATGAAAGTCCCATTTCCCACTCACACCAACAGCAAACACACAGACAATCCAAAACAACACTTTCGTACTCGGGGCAAAATAGAATCAGTCCTCTTATTTCTCCCATCTCCCTGTACATGGGCCTGTTGTAACTAGAACCGTACTTTATCCAGATCCATGCTCACACACTGTTCTAGATAGTCTATATGTACTGTGTCAGGGACAAGTCTAAATTCCTGGATACGCGGAATCTATCCAGAACCTTGCCTGACCCTAACCCTGGCCCACGCAGGCATAAAGGCACGGTTCCGGAAACGAAGGGGCCGTCCGGGCGGATTCTCCCCTTTGCCCCCGATGTTTGACTGGAGACCGAAGTATGGCCGGTATAAACAAGCCTGGTGCAGAGGCTTGTACAAACATGCTATCAGATCGACCTGGAACATTTCAAGAGGAAAATCACGGAAGCCCATAGGTGAGTATCAACAGCTTCTATGCCCTGCTTAAAGTCTCTGTCAAACATTCAGAACCTGCCCAGATCACGAACAAAGCAATGTTGCCTGAAGTTCGGGAGCAGTCTGTCCATATCTTGGCCCACCTTTTATTGTTAAATTCGAACGATGCAGACCTACTCCCAAACAGCATCCAACCAAACACGGGCCGGTTGAACCATAGTCCACACCTGAATGTTTCAACGAAACATTCGGCAGGAGCGGCCGAACTGGAGCCGACCTTGCCGAACACCAGCTAACCACAGCCGACTTCGTTCACAACCTACTCCTTACCATGGTTGGGAGGAGTTCGGCGGTATAATCAGCTTATAATGTGTGACATGAGCTCAAGGGCCCCTTAAACTTACGCCAGAATATGTTAAAGTCACTTTAACCTAGCTGTGAAGTTCCTTTTCTTTAGCATCCCGTCTGAATAATAACCTAAATATCAAATTTTCTTTGTTATAGTTGATGGTTTGTCAATCTGTTGCAAGTGTAAGTTTAGTCTTCAAGATAATACCTTAATACGCTTGGGCAGTGTTTTACACTGTACATTAAGCGTCAGTATGTGAAACCTGTCATGTTTTTAATGTTGCGTTCTTCGATACATTTTCCTAGCGGACAGAGCAGCCTTGCATTTTTGACCCACATTTTAAATCATGTTCGTTATGCTCTCGTTTTCCAGTTTGTAATGTGATTTGTGCCATGTGCCTGCCATCCTCACCTTTATGCATTTACCACAGAAATGAAAATGCTTACAGTATTTAACATTAAAACATCTTGACTTGGAAAACATCCATGTCTCAGTCATGTTGTGAGGCCACCCTCTTCAAGGAGACCACCTGTCCAAGGGGGCCACTTTTGTTTGGTCCCCTGGCCATGGGTGGTCGCTTTGGACGGGTTAGATTGTATCACTGCCAATACTCGTCACCATTCCTGCGTCTCTACACCCAGCCATGGGACCGGGTGTGCAGCTCGGCTGCACACCTGCAAAATCGGCTTGCACTGGATCCGTTCCCCCTGTCAACATGTCAATACCTGTTTAACTACATCATGCCTGTGTCCCTTAGAACAGTGTAAGCCAACAGACCACAGTTTATTTTTGTACTATACTTATACGTGTTCATGCCTCATGTATGTTATGACCTCTCACCTCACCTCACCTCACCGGTCCCATAGCAGTCTGTCCTGCCGTCGGGGCAACTAAACTGTGTTATGACCACCATGCCAATATCACCTGAAACCCAGGCATGAACCCAACGCTACGTTCCGATATCTTAAAGGCATCCAAAGCATTTTCCGTGTGGCAAAACTGGGATTTCAAAGTCAATTTTCTGGTCAATATTTTAAGGTATTAAATTTTAATTTACTACCATAAAATCAATTCAAAAATCAATCCTGTCCCATTACATATAGTGAGGCAAAACTGCGATTCTAATGACAGAGTTGTTGGTTTTGTAGGTTTGCTCTAGCTATTTATGGCGGTACCTCACGTAGCGTGTTGTCTCACTTGAAGCCTTTCAAAAGCTTCAGGTTAGAGATTATGACAAAAATGCGCTACAAAATGGAAGTACTTGTCAGTGACAGATTTCCTCATTCAGAATATATGTGTTTCTTTTTGCTGCCAGGAAATTTCATTTTCTTCTTTCTCCCTTGTTTGTCCCGGTCCAGCCATGCACTCCGCCCTCCAGCTCGCCGTCCTAGCCGCCGCGTTCCTCCGCCTCCAGGCGCTGACTCCGGACGAGATCGCGCAGTTCAGAACCACAGGAACGCTGGAGACAAACACAGGTCAACAACCGAGTTTTGTTATACCTCACTGAAACAATAGACGAACAACTCATCACTTATCGTTGTTAAGAATAGCTTTCTATGTGGTCCATAACGGGTCATTTTTGTAATCAATTGATTTGTGATTCATTACGTCTTGAATACCTGTAAACCTCTATAAATGGTACACAATCTAGTACCAAATACAACAGTAAACATGAGAAGTATAGATGTACATGTACATGGATGGTAAAGAGAGTCACTCAGTTACTCCATCCCTCCGTCCCTCCATCACTCACTCAGTTGTGCAGTTGGAAAGTTGAAGAGAGTACCTGATGGCGGCTGGTGATTATTAGATCGCTTAGAACACGTGAAGAAGAAAAACATTAAAAGCCAATATGAATGAAAAAATACTTGAGTTGACCAGAAATTCGAGAAACAAACGTACAAGTCATGTTTGTGCTAGGTTGATTAAATATTATTTTTGTTTAAAAAAATACTTAAGTTGCTAAGGGATTCGACAATCAACATAGCACAAATCACCAAGTTGATTGAAGTTCATTTTCCCGACTGTTTGCCTTCCCCAGGCATCGCTGGGTGGGTTGCGGTCGAAGACAACGGCAGGCAGCTCTACGTCACCAGTAACGGCATCCCTGACCACCGCACAGGCCCCTTCCCCGGTCCCGGTAACCCTAACACTATCCAGGTAAGCACCACCACACGGGCCCCTTCATCGGTTTCAGTGTAACCCTAACACTATCTAACTTTGAGTACCTACCTTTGGTTTGGGACTCTATGGGACACGTCCCATGTTTGGTGGAGAGCCACACTCCAGGCACGTTTAAGAACCTACCACATCTTTTGCTTTCGAAAAATAATATAGACATGCTCCGGTGTGGGTAAGTCCAAATTCTACTATCAATAATTTTATGATTCGTTATGGAAACAAAATCCCAGAACAAATAAATTTAACAAGTAAAATCTGAGATTTTATACCTCCAGGCTATTAATGTATATTCTTATATGTTGTTTGTTATGTATAGTTGATGGTGTTAAATTTTATGTGTTAGACTTAGCGTTCCAGGTTGTGTTGACACAGGTCAACATTTTCATCTGCAGCTCATAACATGTACTCACGAACTTATGAAATTCTATTTAATCTGCCACAAGGAACTCGTAATGAAACCGGAAATGACAACCGGAACCGTTAAATCAGACGTTAAAAATAACCGGTAATCAGTGTTACGACATACAGTCCCGAGGAAGCAAAACGCGGGCACATGGTCCGTATCCACAAATAATTCGATCGAAAACATAGTGACTGGGGTCCAAAATTTTACATACAGATGCTTGCTGCATATAGTACGCCAAATATACAAGGGCTTACAACAGTTGTAGTAATATAGGCACGTATGCAAAAGTTTGCATAATACACATTTGCATACTTGTGACTCGCTACCTTTACCCGATAACACTTCCGGGTTCCGGGATCGAGCTCAAAAGACACCAGAAATCCGGAAAGAAAAATATATTTTCACCAAAGGTTCTTTGAATTGTGCATATTTTCACTAAATCTGGCTATGCAGCCGTGGAAAATAGCGTTTTGGCGCATATCTTTGAACAAAGAATTTCTCAACCCTTACTCCCCTCTGTGTGAAGCGTAGGGCAAGTGGACCAAACCGATAATACCTTAAACACACCAAAGGTCATCGCGCGAGACCATTTTCATGGTCAAAGGGTGTCCAGGTGCAGACAAAAGTCTTAATTTTCATGCCCAAAAACACATACAACAAGAGTTCTGAGATCTCATATCTCCATGAAATATGGGCTTGCTTTGTCATACTTAATTTCAACATGTCCTCATTAATTATGCAAATGACATCTACATTAACATAATAGATGTATAGTGGTGTTAATCTTACACATGTCACGAGGTATAAAATTCCCATCATTCACCAATAAGGAGTCACAGAATTTTCACATTAATTATGCAAATTAGGTAATCATTAGCATAATCGGTGTTCCTGATGTTCCTCCTGCCACAGATTAAATAGATTACATGTATAAAAGAACTATCACTGTCCACGTGCGACACATTCCTTTCAAACTGTGCCCGATCACGATTCTCCGAAACCGCATTTATTGCTGTTTGATGAAAACACGCTAGATAGCGTGTCAACGGTCAGCGGTCAACGATCTGCTTGCTGGTGCCCCCCTCCCAGCGTATCTCGGCCGAATGCCGACGTGGTCCCGCCAGAGGCGGTGAAGCTCGTCCTAAAACGGACACATTTTTGACCATCACTGCTCTTTAAGTTGCTGCCGCGTAAAATTTGGCATTGCATACAAATAAAGAAATATCACCTTGTAATCCATGACCAGGCGAAGTTACATTGAAATCACATTGCGTTCAGACGCAAATCGCAATCGGGAAAACCGATTTGAAACCACCTCCAGAAGTGGTTTGGGATCGAGGCGCTTTCAATGTGATTTGGAGCGTTCAGATGGAGCCACTTGAAACCGGCTTCGGGAGAAACCACATGTAAAGCGCCTTCACTGACTTCATATGAACAGGGCCTATATTAGGGACTACTTAGGGACTATAGTTGGCCAGCCTGTAGCCAGCTGGCCCCCATAGACTGGTTAAGACCAGGTAGCCAACTATATCATTTTGCCCCTGTAAAAATCTGCTTGGAGATTAATTAGCACTTTCATAAAATGGACGAAACATGACAGACATGTATACCGGAGTAAGAATTGTTTGTTTTGTCACATAACTTTATTTCATAAATAGTACAACCTTATAAACAAAAGTATTGCACATTAATTTTGGCCCCTTGACCGATCACACCTCTATTCACCATCACCTGTGTCTACAATTTTTCATGCTTGAAGTCTGCGCTATTGCACGCTTGTTTCGTCCCGTAGAATTCTGTTGAATTTGTTCCATATGTACAGTATCCCCTTTTCCCTGAAGTCCTTCACTGTAGTGAACACCGGCAGCTTTTCGCACTCACGAACCAGGCTGGACAACTGTTGGACGAGCTTCTTGTCTACGCCCAGTTCTAAAACCACTGGCTCGGCCAGGAGCATCGGCGACAAGGTGGATTTACAGAAGTTGTGGAGGTCGTCTTGTTTCATAATGTTACGACATTGTCCTATGTCTTTGTTGCACTTGGAGGAACAGTCGTCATATGATCCAACCGTGCAGTCTCCGTCGGTTTGACACTCCCGGTGACTGAGGTACAGCGAAACCCGGTTCGTCGACACGACCGAGTCCATGTCAAGGTAGATGACCCGCCCGGAGTCCGTGATCCCGTAGTTGCCGAGGTGACTGTCACAACAACGCACCGTCATCCCGAACTGGGAACTGAAGTCGTACAGAATCCCAAAACACTGCCGGATAAAGTCGACCCTCTCTTTCCACTCCGGGAATCGAACTTGTACGAAGTTACGGTGAAGGTACTTTGCAGCCTGATCCCCATACTGCCGCAGCAAGGGAACCAGAATCTCATTAACACTGCCCAGAAAGATATCTGGTAAGACATCGACGTCCAAAATGTCATCATGACTGTCGAAGACCTGTGAGGCGGTGCTTTGCACCTTTTGCACAGCATAAAATCCGCCGCAGTAACCGTACAGATCTAACGTGGACTTGCTGTCGTTCAGGGCCAGTAACATGAAGAATTCTCGCTGCATCAGGAGACTGAACATGACTCTTCACTCTGTGAAATCTTGCCATCAGAGTCGCCGTCAGCGTATAACCTCGTCCTTTGCCCAAATCTGTGACAAGATTTGCTGTTTTCGAACTCCTTCATGCAAACTTCGTACGCATGTTGCTGTATGAGGTAAGAATAGTTGAGATGTGGGTCTGAGGGTCGGGGTCGTTGGATCATCTGGTACCAGATTCGGCTGGAAAACTTCAAGACGAACTCATCGGGCTGGTCAATGGGCTGGTCATGTGAGATATCCCATGGTCCTCCAGGCTCCAACGACGCGTGGAGGACGTGTTTCTCGGGCCGCATGCTGAGACAGCGGTGGACAGTGAGCCGGTCAGAGCACATGGCGTCACACAGCGGTCCCTGCACCTTCCCTTCAGCATGCAAGCCACACTGCCAAGAAATGGAAGGAACTTTACACCTTTCACCAACTCAGTTTCTTTCTACTCTAACACAAAATAAATGCCAATTTCTATACACACACTCACACACACACACTCACACACACACACACACATACATCATACACATGTACACATGACATACACACACACACAAACACGCACGCACACAAACACAAACACGCACACACACACACACACACACAAACACGAACACACACACACACACGTGCGCGCACACACACACACACGCACACTCACACACGCACACACACAGACGCGCACACACACACACACAAACACACGCACACGCACACACAAACACACACAAACACATACATACATACATCATACACAAAAAAACACATACTCACCAAACACATCATACATGTATTTTGGAAAGGTACAGATACTACCATATCCTGTCACTCCATAGTGCAATCACCAATCCCTCTCAACATCAGTAATGATTTTTCCCTCACCATGTATGTAAGGTGCTGTGTTGTACACTTCCCTTCTTAGTCCATGATGTTCATGAACAGCATCATGATCAGGGCAGCAAAGCCAGGGAACAGCAATGCTGTACACATTCTGAATAGCTTCCTCACAGGTAGCAGCTTCATACCGTCACCTGGACAAAAAGAGATAACTTAAGTTCTAAAACGTTCTTTTATTGTTACATATTTCTGAGGTAAAGGTTTGTCGGGTAATGCTTCAGAGTAGAAGAGTAAGAGTAGAAATTGGCCAAAATACACCTGATGACATGCCAGGGGAGTACAATTTGCACTCCCAAAAAAGCAAGCACTTATGTAGCGGAAGAACTCCTATATGGCATGTTATCTGTCATTTTCTACTGTTGCCAACACCTTCTGGCACCTGGAAGAGGATAGTAGGGGAAACAAATTTCACTGACAGTCGTCCAGCAAAGACCCAGAAAACCCGGAAGTGAGTTCTACACATATACACCAGACTACTACCTGCGAATGATCAATGCGTGCTCAAAATAAGCAGTGAAATAGTTTTATCCACCACAAACCTGCTTATGTGATTCTTCAGGACTTTAATCTGGTAGGGTTTCTGTACGACATTCCGGTAAAACCGGTTTACCCGCGGACGGACTGGTTTTTAGTACTAAGGATTTACTGGATGACGGGAAGGACATCTAGCGAGATAAAGGGGAACAGCATGGCGTCTTGGCATAGTGACCAAATTAAAGTATGATCGATCAAGTGTGAAATAGAAATACTTTCTTTACACAGAGTCTATTCCTTTGTCATAGAAGTCAAAAGATGACCGGGTTGATTTAAATTCAAGTCAAATGTCACAAGTGAGAATGATGATGATAAATTTCATGTCGATGCTTCGGAAGTGGCTAGAAATCGGCCAAATAGACAAATACTAGTAACATGTCAGGGGAGTTGGTTCGCTATTAAAGCCCAATGAAAGAGAGTACATTTGCCGCACCCGACTGTATTCCCTAAAAGTTAAATAAGGACAAGTACAATTCAGAACAACGGATGTAACTTATCGCAGTCGTTAAGTGCTCATCAACTTTTCCCCAGCAGGCCTCACGTGTTGATCATGTTTTTCCCAGATAATAACACAATTTAGGATGTCACTCAAGGCCTTAACAGGTGGTTAAAAGAGCTCCTGCTTTTAACGTAATGTAATTGTTAACGTGGTGATTGGTTGAATGGTGAGCATTCTCATGATGAACATACGTTCTCAGGTAGTGACGTGGTATTTTAAAGTTGTTTTCCTTAGACAAGCGCTCTTATTATATATAGTTTAACGGTACTCTTCGATCGTTCAGTCTAGAAATACTCACACTGTGTGGCTTCTTGAAACTTACGAGTCATCTAATATTGTAATGCAAGTTTGGCAGAATTTACGGTCAGTACCATAACAAGCCGCCAGGGGGCCCAAAATCTAATCATTTCGAGGCCTCATCAAGACCTACCCACCTACCAAATATAAAGACAATCCAATTAAGCCTTCTCGAGTTATCGTGTTTACAGACACACAGACGAACGCCGATAAAAACTAACCTTCTTGGCGTTGTCTTCATGTTGAGAGCTTTTATTGTATGTTATTTCATGCTAAAATAGAACATTGTCTCTTTGTAAACCATGCAGGAGCAGAGCTTCATGCTGAAAGTTCGGAAGACGCCAGTGTACGCGGACACCCCGGGCTGTCTGCCCATGGGTCCCGTCGGCCTGGCCATCAACGGCGTGCCGCTGTACAACCCGCAGAGCGCCCAGTGTGAGGACGCCGTCATTCACGAACGGTCGGTGTTGTTCACGCCATGGTTACATGCACCATCGTCGTACGTACGATCGCGAACTGAGGGTATTCTTGGAATATTCGTACATATTTGTCAAGTGTCCCTCAGAATTAAGCTGTCTTGTTGTGCTTAGGTCACGTTTTAAACCGGGGCCCGGCCGGGCAGTGTTATGGAACGAAAAGTATGATATAAAAGACAACAAAGCAGAAAAAGTTGAAAAATATTAATAATGGAAAGTTTTGGGAACTATTTGCATAATATATTATTGTTGATTCTTCGTTAACTTTTTGCATAATATATAAATTGTTGATTCTTCGTTACTCGAAACAGCCAGGTCGGGCCCCGGTTTGGAAATGTGACCTCAGCTTATAGAAAAGGCTGTCTTATATATATATATATAGAGAGAGAGAGCCCTGTCTGTGGTTTGTTCTGTCACAGCCTGCTTGGAAATTTTGACAGTACCATTTGAACAACACATTAAAACTATGAGGTCAGTATGCATTAGTACGACGCCCTAGTGCCAGACCTTAAAACTACAGGCATGACAGACATGATATAACATGGTTTTATATTAGATCACATTTTCTGAATCGCATCAGACTGGAAAAACAGACTTAGAGCATTCAATTTGTTCAAAATAAGTCAAAAGCATCCAAATATCTATTTGTAGACATTAGTCGCATAGCAATTTTATCATTTATGACGTCAGATTCGACCTGTAGTAAGTCACCAATTTTGAACACAAAATGCTCCAACACTACAAAAACAAGCTGTATAATGTTAACAGTATATCGTATATCGACCCCCTGGCACTATGCATCCTGTAAAAGGGGAACATGTGAATAACGTAAGACTCTAACCATGCTATGTGGGTTTTTTTGGCCCTAGGTTTGACTCTTGTCATGGGCACCCTGACATTCCCGGCAGGTACCACTACCACCAGAACCCCATCTGTGCCTACGTGCAGGAGGACGGCAAGGCCTCGCCGCTAGTCGGCGTCGCAGCCGACGGCTTCCCCATCTACGGCCCGGTGGACGAGACCGGCAGGACGCTGACCTCCGCTGATCTGGATGAATGCCATGGGCGCGAGGTTAGTAGTACGGTAATAAGGCGTCGCTAAAACTGGATTAGAACAAAGGCAAATGTAGTAAAGTTTCTTTCTTTGTTTGTAAAAGAAGCTCAAATTAGCCTGAAGGTCTCCTATCATTGAGGTAATGAGGGAAGAGGTAATGGTTAGATAAATATGCAACAAAATACAGTGAGTCATCATTTCAAGTCCTGATAAATCTATTATAATTTTATACATACGTGACACAAAACACATACATTAGGGTGAGAACTGGTTGTGTCCGTTCGTTTCTGATTTTGGTTACTTTATGAGTCTCAAAGTTTAAGACAAAGCTATTGTTGCTTGTCCCGGGTGTGAGTGAAGGCGATATTATTGACATTTTTGAGTCCATCACAGTCTGCAAACAATTTCATGGCAAATAATGAGCACTTGTGTGATGTGGTTGTTTATCATGTGTGACGTAACAAAAACAATAACACCTTCGTCAGCTCATGGTTCAGAGAGAGATAAAGATTTTGATCACCCCTATTATTTGATTTAAGGCTATGTTGCAGCGATAGTTTTGTGCGTGATATGTATCGAAGTCAGTATGATTTATGCATTATGTTATACAGAACAATTTTTTTTGCTGTAACGTCAGTACCCGCCTGCACAGCTATGTGCCGCTGTCGTATAGCACAGACTGTCCATATATGATTTGATGGAATGACATGTTCATACAATTGGCATGCGGAGTTTACAAGTGGTCCTATCACACATAGCCGAATATGCCCTCCAAATCACTACCGAACTCCTTCCAAGCATGGTAATGAGTATGTCAGGAGTAAGCTCGGTTGTTGGCTGGTGGGAGTACGTCGGTAGTGTTCGGGACGTGTTTAGGGGTGACTCAAATTTAGCTACAATCCCGCCGATTCAAATAAAACGTAAAAACAAATCGGGTGTAGACCAGAGGTTCGGCCATGGTTGGCTGGTGTTCGGGAGTAGGTCAGTATTGTTTGGGGGTCATATTTGACTCAAATTCTATTCTAATTCGATTGTATTCGTATAGAAAGATAGTCCTGACCTAAATCTAATCAGACTAATTCGTGACTTCATCCAACCTTGGTGAGTTGATGGTTGGAGGAAGGTCCTGAATGTGTGATAACGGCTTCACCTTACCCGTGACAGGTGAATGGCAGGTACCAGTACCACATCACGGCGGACTATCCCTACATCCTGGGCTGCTTTAGGGGCCGGGTCCTGCCAGACGCCGGGGTGGGCCGCCGCTGTGTCTGCCCCGTGAAGAGGACTGCCGCTCAGTCTCATCAGTCAGTTCTGTACCTGCTGCGTCTCATCGCTAAACAAGGGAAACAAACCACCGACTGAAAACACTAACATGCGTACAGACACGTGGCACGTACAGGCATGTATACAGACACATGATTTTCGACTATGCGGACACAGCCTACGGACACATACATTCAGACTGTACGGGCACACACTAACAGTTAGACTGCACAGATACGGACTTTAAGGACAAATACTAACATTTTGACTGCACGGAAACGGACTTAAAAGTCAGACACACACTAACAATTAGACTGTACAGATACGGACTTACAAGACACAGTAACATTCTTAGCATGTCATAATGACACACAGTAACAGACTGCACGGATGCTGACTTTACGGACAAACACTAACAGAGTGCACAGATACGGATTCACAGACACATACTAACAGACTGCACGAATACGGACCTTCAGACACACACTAACAGATTGCATACGGATTTCACGGACCCACACTACGCTTAGCCCTTATAAAGCAGCGCTCATGACATTTTTGCTAGGCTAAATTGACATAAGTCGTACAAACTGTTCATAGAGATGGCAATAAGCGATCAGTAACAAAAACTCAGTGGTGTCGTTTTTGCGTAATGTCAATGATACGGTCAGGAGGTTTTGTTCTGGACCTACGAGTTTCCACTTTCATAATCTGCTGTCAAATAAACGCATTCCAAATACTCGCGTTTGACGGAACTGCCTTTGATTTGTTTCACACCAAAACATAGGACGTAAGGAGGCAGGGCGAGAAAAACTTTTTCTGCTCTACTAAGTACTTTCATGAGGATTTCTTTTTGTGTATTTAAGCATGTGTTCCTATGGCCAGATTTAATAGTACTGTCTGCCCTTCATTGTGCTTGCCTATGTTAATTGTGTTTACACATTCCACTGTCGGGACCGTCTGACTCTCTTGACGGGGCCTGGCTTCGTCTGTTAGACCCCGCAGCTTGACCTCACAGGTAATACACACTCAGGTACCTTAGGCCACAGCAAGTACATTTTATGGATGACATCCTCCGCAGATTCCAAATCTAATGCGAGCAGACGAAAAAAGGCTGGCCGAAAGAAACAAGGTTCCTACATTTTAAAATTTTGACTCAATCATTGTACAAATGAATTTGATTCAGTGGGAACATCACATATCACTGTATCAAAGTAAGAAACAAAACTTTAAATCTGAGCATTTTCTTGTCTCCTCTCTTTATAGTTATCTGCCACCCACCTTCCAGCATGGCGATAGACATCTTTGCCCATGTTCGGCATGGTGACCACTGTCAGAAGGCAAAATTTTTATTTTTAATCAGGCGAAAATTTTTTTAATCGCGGGGGGGGGGGGGATCGCGCGGGAAGACTTACAGTTTATGTAATAATCAGCTCAAGTTCACATGCTCGTTTCCCTGTGAAACCCGCTTTCATGGCGGGCGTGTGAACTGCAGCCGACACACGGAACTTGTCGGTACCAGTCCATTCGATCTGACAAACTCAAACCTGACGTATTTCTTTCCCTTCACCTCAGTTTCCACATCGCTGTCGTGCACAGGAACCTCTGCAGCTTTGGAAAGTATCTTTGCCTCTCTTTTTTGTGGCTGACAAATTATAGATTATTCACCCTGATTGTGCAAATAAGATCCTCATTTTCATGAATTATATCAATTTATCATAGTCTCAATCAAAAGACAGTCTTATATTAACAAACAATGCCATTCTAGCATTTCCTAATAAATTATGCAAATGAAGTCCTGATTTGAATACATTATGTTTAATGATGTTCACCTTCACTGAACTTTCAAATACCACAAGTATGAAATTCCAGGCAGTTATCATTACATAATTATAACATTTTCTCATTAATTATGCAAATCAAGTCCTCATCCATTCACATAATCAATATCTTCCTGGGTTTCTCTCGTTCTCAACAATTACCAATGTAACAAGATTCAATAGTCCTATCATGGAATGCAGTTGATTTATAGAATTTCTCCATAAATTATGCAAATCACATCCATATTTGCTTAACTTACATAATCCTATCAAGCATCACGTAAGCTAGCTACATACAAAAAATAACGACGATCCGTCAACCGCTTCTTGCGTTATCATTTTCTGAATATTTTCAAACAGACAGCCCTTCAGTTCCAGAGCAAGCCGCTAGGGAGCCTAAACTCACGTCACGTCTTCCCCAGCACAAGAGCTACCGATCATTTAAATGTCGTCACCCTAGCCTGTCTAGATCACACACACACACACAACACACAAACACACACACACACTCACACAAAAAACACACACACACAAACACACACACACAAACACACACACACACACAACTACACACACACACACACACACACAAACAAACACACACACACATGTGACAACATCTCGATCACGCCTGTTGCGCAGTGAGGCTGGTTGACCGGAGGGCGCTAGTGGCGTTAAATCCTACCCATCTGGAAAGAGTTGTCCTCCATTGACAGGACGCACGGGCGCGCGGGTTAGGGTTACGGCTCAACGCCAAGATATCTTACTCACCAACTTGGCTTACCATAACATTGGGTGCACTGAAGTCACAACGGATACGATAACTGCATAATCGGGAACGGGTCATGTCCAGTAATCACTGCATTCCTCTGTTACCTTTGATAGAAAATATAAAATTGTTTGACTTCGTCATTCATTCATGTCAAG
>NW_017803955.1:73986-79773 GCF_001625305.1 Branchiostoma belcheri | reverse complement strand
AACGACGCCCCCCCCCCCGGAACCTCAATTTCCCATCCAAGCCAGCCTAGCGGGGACTAATAGGCGGGCAGCATTTCGGCCACACCCACAACTGGCGCTTCAGCAAGATATGGTTGAAAAAGATGTTTCTCAAACTTGTTCAAAAGATACATTTGTAAATTGTTTTCAGAAATTCTGTGTCTTTGAATAGTTGGAGCAAAATAACTACCGAGCCGAGTTAAACCATTTCGGCACTGGGCTTCTGGTGCTTACGTCGGCTGGCGGCGTACAAAACAGTAACGTTATCTTAGGCCAAGTCTTTGTCTGTGAAAATGTAAGAAAAGAGGCCTTGCAGTCCTGTCCTGCCGATAACCTTGTTGTCCCGATTAAACTTTGTTACCCAGGCGGTATGATCTCGAAAATATGAGTGGCAGCATCTCGATACCCTTTTTAAAGACAAGGTTTGATTTGCCGATTCCGAGTTTCCAGTGCTGAAGCCGCCGACACTGGACACCAAGTGTTGACGTAACTTCGGCACTGGAGATCTAGGACGGAAGCCACCTCACCTCTGTATACCGAGTGCTGAGAAAGGAACCCGTTACTTCAGTACTTGCATTCACACCAAATACACCAATTCTAACATTGTTTATCTGACATTTCCAACTCCGATTACCTGCCGCGCCGTAAGGAAGGATGCTGTTCAACCCCATTATCGAATGGAATCGACCGCAAAGTGGGCGTGGCGCGGAATGCTGGTCACCCATTGGTCGCCGCTAGGCTATGTGGATGCGAAATTGATGTAGGCCCCCCCCCATCTCAAAATTTTTTCCATGGCCATCCCCCTATAGGTGTTATGTAAAAATGGTAAAAACAAATCCCGTTTTATAAGACAACAATTAACACAAAGCAGGTCAGACTTGAGCGTCAGGGCGACGGCGTCCAATTCGGATAGCTGACGCCTGCTGAACAAGCACCGGCGTTTCTCAGTCACTGTACATGTTAAATGTGCTAGGTTTAGACCTACATGCTTTAGTATTAATTTTTTTGTTATTTCTTAATAATCAGTGTTCTAGCCAGCCTGATTTTTCCTGTCCGTCATTTCAACTTTGTAAAGTTTGTTTGCCGTGAGATTATGTCGAGCGCCGAAGGCGCGACAGTTGGGGGGGAAATAACAGATGACCCCCTCAACATTATTTCCTGCATTTTTAAGGGACAATTTTGCTGCTCAAATTAGCTTAGTTTAATGACATCTCTTTTGCTGTAAAATTACACATTCAATGGTTTTAGTTTGATATTTTAGGGGGGCGTGGGACGTCATATGCAAGTCCGGTCGAGATCGAATGCACAAGCCTCAATTCTATGTTGTATTGTATACGAAATGGGCGCAGAAAAAGAGTTTACCACAACAAAACTTTTAGTAGGAATCTACGTCCTACGAGAAAAATAAACAAGCATATACACAGAATAACGGTGACGAAATCGGCAAAAATAAAACATTTTTAACACGGGTCTAATCTTACGTCACCTTGAAAGTTCAAACATTCCTAGTATATTTCCTACCGTCTCCGATGAGAGAAACCACCTATGAAAACCACACACTTCATCAGTTCATCTAAGCAAGGTACGTAGCAGTTTAACACTTCACAAAAAATGGTATTACTAAACAATACGGTGAACAGATAGAATAGTTAACACTTGCAAAACATCACCGTTTGATCCGGCACGCCGGTGCCCAGGCCGCCCTTCGCCGCTTTGAGTGTAATGTTACTATCCCACAGTTTACCAATCTTCTGATTGACTTGATCTCACGAGTACAATATGCAACAATTACAAAATGAGGTGTAGTCGTATTCTGACAGCGCGTAGAGGTTTTCCGATAATTATAATAAGTAACAACGTACGAATATGGTCGTACTGTCAAGAAAACCTTACATAGCTAGCGCCTTTGCCACTTCGGCCGCCTTTCAAGTTTGTGCGTACCGTTTTTAATCGACTCCGCCGCAAACTTCCGCTGATTTTCTTGAGATCTATGCAACTTCCCAGCTGTTCCTATATTATACGCCGATTTCATTACTCGCCGATTTTTTGGCGTCAAAGATGACAGATTGGGCCAATTTTTTGTCCACCATGAGCGGAACCGACAGACTGCTTTGTACAGCAGCGTTCTTTGTGCGATCCCTAAACCCACAGACCTCGAGTCCATTGTGCCCTCTACATAACGCGGTTGCAACAGCATCCATAGTATTGGATGTACAATTTCTAACTGCTCGAACGTTGCTTCTCTTTTCAACAAAATCCTTTTGTTTTTTCTTCTTCCACAGTCTTTGATTTCGAACAGAATCATGGGGCGTATCCCCGTGTATGGCTGATACCATTAGAATTGTAGGGGTAATGACAGATACTAGTATACGGTACAGTTTGAAATCTAGGAACCTAGGATCGTACAACGTATCATGAAAAAAATTTTCCATAGCCCTCCCCTCAGCCCCAATTTTTTCCATGGCCCTCCCCCACTACACACCAGCCCCCCCCCCCCCCCGTAAATATCGAACAGTCCCTTAGAGTTTACAAATTGAAAGTCCTACTGAAACTATACAAGCATTCTTACACATACGTGGTACAAAATACATACAGAGAGATGGTACATGGTTTGTGTCTGTTTGTTTGTTTGTTTGTTTGTTTTGGTCATTTCTTATTTCCGTTACTTTATAAGAGTCTCTTAAGGAGCTATGTATGTTTTTGGTGGCAGACTGTTTCACACAATGTCAATGGTTCTCCGGTAGCCCACGCCTCTCTCACCGAGGTTTGGGGTCAACTACTCGATTGCTCGTGCTTAGTCTGGATGTCCTTGTACTTTAGTTGAGTGATTGACGAAAGGGGTTAACGTACTGAGACAATGGCGAGAACACGGCGCCTGGGTGCGCCCGCAGGTCACCCGGAGGATTCCTCAACTTGTTTCCCGCCAGTTATTTGATTCCCTGGAATCCCGGCGGTACGTGAGGGTTCAGGACAACACGGTGGAGGCGGGAGAAGCTCCTAAATACCCGCAGACGTGTGCTGGGTCCCCGCGGGGAGAGATACTAGTAGTGGAACAGAGCGGGAGAAACGGTGCCACAAACATGGACTCAAAGGTAAGAACGTAGTCCCGGGTGTTTTCATTCAATAGTACTGAAGAGGTTTATGTACTGCCTATGCGTTCCCAAAATAGTATTTACGATTTTGTCCAACATAAGAAAAACTGGCAGCAGACAGGCTATACAAGCTTACTCAGGCGACCTAAATGGCGTCCATGTAATATTTTGTCCGTTTGAAAAAAAACTACTTCTTCCCTTCTTTTGCTATGCTTGAAGTGTATCCCTACGGAATTGTAGATTATATGAAGGCACAATCAGTGATTTACGGCGGTCGAAACTGGCGTTTTCAAAGTTGATTTTCTGGCTTTTTTTAATGTAGTAAGTTAAATCAACCCTATCCCATAGCATACTGACATTACTGATATCTGTGAGGCAAAAATGAGATGTCGCTGACGGAAAACGGTTGTTTGTTTCGTAACTTAGGGTTCCAGCTTTAATTGGTGATACCCAAAAAGGAAAGCCGTGTCGTAACTTGTTATTCCAAACCCTCCAAGTATAAATGATAACAAAGCAGTGCTAAGAAAGGGCAATGTCACTATTACCTCTTTTCCTCATCTAGAATATTTTTTGCCGCCCTGAAATTTCATTTGATGTCTTTAGAGGTTTTCGAATGAAAGTAGAAAGCGCAGCAAAGCAGTTTGTAGCGATTAAATCATGGGATAGGTGCGGGATGCTTCATGAGAGATTAGAATTAACTGAATGTTTCTGGTTAATTTCATAAATCATTTGACATCATGGAGTTTTAATTGTCAAGAGGATTTACCTTTCCTTATATTCTCTATGAGATATGCACACTTAGTAGATTTGGAACATGTCATTACCTTTGCCAGGAAGGTTATGTTTTCGTAGGCGTTCGTGTGTCTGTCTGTCTGTCTGTCTGTGTGTCCGTCTGTAAACACGATAAATTGAGAAGGCTTCAATGGATCGACTTCATACTTAGTAGGTGGGTAGGTCTGCAGCTGAACTTCCGGTTTTATATCTCCTGATCTGGACATGCTAGGGTCACGGAATATGGGTGGTAGGTAGCTCTTGTACTGGGGAAGAAGTGACGTGAGTTTGGGTCTCCTAGCGGCTTGCTCTACAACTGCAGGGCTATCTGTTTGAAAATATTCAAAAGAGGATAACTCAAGAACCGGTTGACGGCTCGTCGTGATTTTTGTTATGTAGGTAGCTTACGTGATGCTTGATATAATTATGTGACAATTATGCAAATATGGATGTAATTTGCATAATTTATGGGGAAATTCTATAAATCAACTGCATTCCATTATAGGACAATTGAAGCTTGTGTGATTGGTAATTGAGAACGAGAGAAACACAGGCAGATATTGATTATGTAAATGAATACTTAGTTTGCATAATTAATGAGAAAATGTTATAATTATGTACTGATAACTGCCTGGCATTTCATACCTGTGATATTTGAAAGTTGTGATATACCTGTAATATTTGAAACATAATGTATTCAAATCAGTACATCATTTGCATAATTTATGAGGAAATGCTAGAATAACATTATTAATATAAGACTTTCTTCGGTTAAGAGTATGATAAACTGATATAAGTCATGAAAATGAGGATCCTATTTGTTAAATAGGGGGAAAATCTATAATTTGTCAATCATAAACATCATTTGGCGAAGGTATGAGATCGGGGAACTCTAGTTTGTTATGTTCTTAACTCGGTATGTGTTGATTGACAGGTGTACCTTCGGTATTTGATGTGCATTCTCCTACTGGTGGCGTCATTGGCGGAGAAGTCGTCAGTAACGAAGCGCAGGCGCACGAGGCCGAGGAAGACCAAAGCCAAGCCTCAGTTTAAAGGCTGCAGTTCAGCCGGGCAAAACATCTTCTACCCATGCTGCACTGCGTGCTGTCCTGTAACAGGCACACCCACAGGTCAGTCAGTCAGTCGGCAGCTCTTCAAGCCACATCAGGACATGTAGATTTCATTATATGGATGATATCCTCTGAGAACCTAAAAACGACGCGAGCGTACGATTAAAAAAAGTTTGGCAAAAAAAGTTGCCTTTATTACGAAATCTACGTGGTCATGAAGGTTGAACAAACCCACCAAGTGTGGTGTGGTGAAAAAATTCTTGACATTTCTTGACATTTTCTTCTTTGGTATTCTATTTTGCTTTATTTTTTCCAACATTTCTGTTGTAATTCACAGCATATATTTTCCCATTTTGCAGCCACTTTGTATGATTAACTGTGCGGTCCAAGACCAAAACTTATTTTGGAAACGAGCCAAAACGCATGCGCTCGCGGATGTCATCCATATAATGAAAACAACTTGGCCTTGTGTAACATTAGGGCGATGCAAAATGTCAATTTTCTTGTCGTTTCTTTACGAAGTAAATAGAATCAACCCCACTCAATACAAAAAAAGTGTCATATAGGAACAGGGGTGACGCTTTGATTACGAGTGTGTATAAAAGTTAGAAACACAGCTGTCAGCCATGTTTGCATTCTGGTATTCTGGTAGTTTGTCGTGGTACCACAAACTAAATGTGCCTCTTGTGGGCTGTTTAAGAGTAAAAATGAGAGATAATTGTACAAATAAGTTAAACAGTGCAAGTATATAATCACACAAGGATATGTCAATTTTTGGTTGAAAATGTCACATTATACTTACATGATGCCCTGGTAAAATAATCTTTAAAAACATC
>NW_017803955.1:70536-73966 GCF_001625305.1 Branchiostoma belcheri | reverse complement strand
ATATCTATGAGGCAAAAATGAGATGTCGTTGACGGAAAACGGTTGTTTGATTCGTAACTTAGGGTTCCAGCTTTAATTGGTGATACCCAAAAAGGAAGCCTTAAGTGTCGTAACTTGTTATCCCAAACCCTCTAAGTATAAATGATAACAAAGCAGTGCTAAGAAAGGGCGATGTCACTATTACCTCTTTTCCTCATCTAGAATATTTTTTGCAGCCCTGAAATTTCATTTGATGTCTTTAGAGGTTTTCGAATGAAAGTAGAAAGCACAGGAAAGCAGTTTGTAGCGATTAAATCATGGGATAGGTGCGGGATGCTTCATGAGAGATTAGAATTAACTGAATGTTTCTGGTTAATTTCGTAAATCATTTGACATCATGGAGTTTTAATTGTCAAGAGGATTTACCTTTCCTTATATTCTCTATGAGATAAGCACACTTAGTAGATGTGGAACATGTCATTACCTTTGCCAGGAAGGTTATGTTTTTCGTAGGCGTTCGTGTGTGTGTGTGTCTGTCTGTCTGTCTGTGTGTCCGTCTGTAAACACGATAACTTGAGAAGGCTTCAATGGATCAACTTAATACTTAGTAGGTGGGTAGGTCTTCGTGAGACCTAGAAATGGTTAGATTTTGGGGCCCCCTAGCGACTTCTTATGGTACTGCAGCTGAACTTCCGGTTTTTATATCTCCTGATCTGGACATGCTAGGGTCACGGAATATGGATGGTAGGTAGGTCTTGTACTGGGAAGAAGTGACGTAAGTTTGGGTCTCCTGGCGGCTTGCCCTACAACTGCAGGGCTATCTGTTTGAAAATATTCAAAAGAGGATAACTCAAGAACCGGTTGACGGCTCGTCGTGATTTTTGTTATGTAGGTAGCTTACGTGATGCTTGATATAATTATGTGACAATTATGCAAATATGGATGTAATTTGCATAATTTATGGGGAAATTCTATAAATCAACTGCATTCCATTATAGGACAATTGAAGCTTGTGTGATTGGTAATTGAGAACGAGAGAAACACAGGCAGATATTGATTATGTAAATGAATACTTAGTTTGCATAATTAATGAGAAAATGTTATAATTATGTACTGATAACTGCCTGGCATTTCATACCTGTGATATTTGAAAGTTGTGATATACCTGTGATATTTGAAACATAACGGGGGGTGCCCTAACTCCGACCTATGTTCCATGCAAACGCACAGACCTTTGGTAATAGTTTATCTGACCAAAAACCCGCGCAACAGGAGATATAATATTGACAGATAAGGATCACAACAATTAAAGCTGCACAGCTGTGTATTTCACTTGAGTGTAGCGCCTTGCACCCAAGCGTAAAGGCTCATGAAAAGCACGGCAGTTTTTTGGTCATTTTGCCGGTGGAACGTTCTATCGCAACAGGGGTGCCCTAATTCCGACCTAGTGTTTAACACAGGTCGATCTGAGAAGAGAGTTTAGAAATTATAATTCACAAATTATGACTAAAACAATGTACAACTGTTTTCTGTCCCAAACAAGTCCTCTTTTTACGATTACGCGACTTGCTCCAAAGTGGCTGTTTGAAAAGCAAAACCTGCATTTTTGACACGCTCGTCAACCCCCTGAACAAGCGTCGAATTCACACAGATTTTTCACTCGTCTGTTGTCGGAGTGTAGGAACTAAAACAAACTTTGTGAGATTACCGATATCAACACCAAAACATTGTCAATTCTTGTGATTAATTTTAGGCACGTGCTCCCATGCATAACGCCGCAACAAGGATTTTTCAAACTAGTTCGGTATTAGGGATGGGTCGGAATTAGGGCACCCCCCCCCGTTAATGTATTCAAATCAGAACATCATTTGCATAATTTATGAGGAAATGCTAGAATAACATTATTAATATAAGACTTTCTTCGGTTAAGAGTATGATAAACTGATATAAGTCATGAAAATGAGGGTCCTATTTGTTAAATCGGGGGAAATCTATAATTTGTCAATTGTATGAGATCGGGGAACTTTAGTTTGTTATGTTCTTAACTCGGTATGTGTTGATTGACAGGTGTACCTTCGGTATTTGATGTGCATTCTCCTACTGGTGGCGTCATTTGCGGAGAAGTCGTCAGTAACGAAGCGCAGGCGCACGAGGCCGAGGAAGACCAAAGCCAAGCCTCAGTTTAAAGGCTGCAGTTCAGCCGGGCAAAACATCTTCTACCCATGCTGCACTGCGTGCTGTCCTGTAACAGGCACACCCACAGGTCAGTCTTCAGCTCTTCAAGCCACATTAGGACATGTAGATTTCATTATATGGATGATATCCTCTGAGAACCTAAAAACGATGCGAGCGTGTGATTAAAAAAGGTTTGGCAAAAAAAGTTGCCTTTATTACGAAATCTACGTGGTCATGAAGGTTGAACAAACCCGCCAAGTGAGGTGTGGGGAAAAAATTCTTGACATTTCTTGACATTTTCTTCTTTGGTATTCTATTTTGCTTTATTTTTTCCAACATTTCTGTTGTAATTCACGGCATATATTTTCCCATTTTGCAGCCACTTTGTATGATTAACTGTGCGGTCCAAGACCAAAACTTATTTTGGAAACGAGCCAAAACGCATGCGCTCGCGGATGTCATCCATATAATGAAAACAACTTGGCCTTGTGTAACATTAGGGCGATGCAAAATGTCAATTTTCTTGTCGTTTCTTTACGAACCTTTAAATCAACCCCACTCAATTACAAAAAAGTGTCATATAGGAACAGGGGTGACGCATTAATTACGAGTGTGTATAAAAGTTAGAAACAAAGCTGTCAGCCATGTTTGCATTCTGGTATTCTGGTAGTTTGTCATGGTACCACAAACTAAATGTGCCTCTTGTGGGCTGTTTAAGAGTGAAAATGAGAGATAATTGTACAAATTAGTTAAACAGTGCAAGTATATAATCACACAAGGATATGTCAATTTTTGGTTGAAAATGTAACATTATACTTACATGATACCCTGGTAAAATAATCTTTAAAAACATCCACTGCTGGATTTCGGATCAGGGTGGCCAAACAGAAAACTAAATATTCTGGATGAGAAAAGATTTGTGATATTGACATTTACTGCCAATTCTTTCTGCATTTTCATCATTATTTCATACTTGAAGCATTTAAAATATTCCTGAAACAAGCGACTCTTTATCTTTTCGATACCGCCATAAATAGTTAGAACAAGCCTGCGATACAAAACAAACAACCGTTTTCCGTCAGCGACATCATAGTTTTGCCTCACTGATATGATGCCAGTATGCTATGAGATAGGGTTGATTGAACTGAATGCGTTAAAAGAATAACCATAAAAATGGCTTTGAAAACCCAGTTACTTCCCTGAAATTGCTTTGGATGCCTTTAACACTACCATATATCACCCCCTGGTGCTTGCAGACTATACCCCACTTCAGCCT
>NW_017803955.1:66120-70516 GCF_001625305.1 Branchiostoma belcheri | reverse complement strand
CCTGTCAGTGAAAAAGCAAAACATGGCTGTCAGGCCGCCCGGCCGATAGAGCCGTGGCGTCTGTGGCAGGGCGGGCGTGATGTGCCGCGTAGCCCCGCTAAGAACCACCGGTGATACACCTGACTAGTGGGGCGAAGTAACGGGTTCCTTTCTCAGCACTCGGTATACAGAGGTGAGGTGAGGTGGCTTCCGTCCTAGATCTCCAGTGCCGAAGGTACGTCAACACTTGGTGTCCAGCGTCGGCGGCTTCAGCACTGGAAATTCCGAATCGGCAAATCAAACCTTGCCTTTAAAAAGGGTAACGAGATGCTGCCTTTGAACTCTAACACTCACATTTTCGACATCATAGCGCCCAGGAAGCAAATTATAATCGGGACAACAACTTAAACAAGGTAATTGGCAGGACAGGACTGCACGGTCTCTTTCCTCACATTTTCGTAGACTTGGTCTACGATACTGTGCTGTACGCCGCGCGGCCGACGTAAGCAGCCCAGTGCCGAAATGATTTGAGAACTCGGCTTCCAGCGCCAAGAGTCACCGAGCACTGGAACGATCCAGTAAGGAACCCGTTACTTAGGTACTGAAGTAGTTATTTGGCAGGGACAGGAATTCGATTCCACATCGGGAATAATAACCCATCATTTAGTTTGCAGGTCAATGACGGAAAACGATAAACAGGTTTGATTATATATGGGCACCTACTAGTATTTTTATGGTACTGCAGTGAAGATTCCAGTTGTGGTATCTCGGGTTCTACGCAGTGCTATTCTAATTGAGTCAAGGGGACGCTCCTAACCTGGGCGCGCATTCACCAGAAGCGTAACCAGGTTAGGAACAGTCCACGTGGCCTCGAACACACTTGAATACCCTCACCTGGCATCAGCGTGCTTAAATACAGAACAAGAGATTTCTCATTCGGAGCCCTGGAGACCGGCCAGGACAAAGGTTTACTTAGGCCGTGTCTAAACGGAATCACCCAAGGCGGTTTACATGTGGTTTACCCCGAAGCCGGTTTCAAGTGGCTCCATGTGAACGCTCCGAAATCACATTGAAAGCGCCTCGATCCCAAGCCACTTCTAGAGGTGGTTTCGAATCGGTTTCCCCGCATCGCGATTTGCGTCTGAACGCAATGTGATTTCAATGTGACTTCGCCTGGTCATGGATTACGGGGTGATATTTCTTTATTTATATGCAATACCAACTTTTACGTGGCAGCAACTTAAAGAGCAGTAATGGTCAAATAATGTGTCCGTTCTAGGGCGAGCTTCACCGCCTCTGGCGGGACCACGTTGGCATTCGGCCGAGATACGCTGGGAGGGGGGCATCAGCAAGCAGGTCGTTGACCTCTGACATTAATAACACGCTGCCTTGCGTGTTATCATCAAACAGCAATAAATGTAGCTCAAGCGCATTATGTTCGGACACGGTTTCACAGGTGTGTGTGGCACGTGGACCAGATGTGAGGAATGTGAGTTACCCGAATCGCGGTTTGGGTGATTCCAAATAGACACGGCCTCAGACGAAAATCGCGATCGGGGAAACCGGTTTGTAACTACCTCCCGAAGTGGTTTGGGATCGAGGCACCGTCAATGAGTGTTCAGATGGGGCACTTGAATCCGGCTTCAGTGGAATCTGGATCGATGTGTCAGCAGCTAAACTGGAAGACGGTCGGAAGAGACCAAGTTTAAGTACAAGTGGAGGGTAATCACTTTTTGAATGGTTTGTTGTGGGAGTGGACGATGACCGCAGTTTCGGTACAGCCTCGTTTGTGGCCGAGTTTGAAGATATTTTTGAGTACTTTATCCGTTATTCTGAGGAAAGGTTCCACGTTGGATCAAAAATGTGGCGGGCATCAACTGTACGTGTGGAGCAATGTATCGTCCCGGCGTAGAATAACCCCCGCTGATTGGTTTATCAATGGCGGTCAGTGCCCACCGTTTGAGTAATTTGTCGATTTGCTGTTGTGAGTTATCACTGTTAGATCTTTAGAAAGTACCCACCGTCAACTAACGTATTTATATGTGTGCCCACAGTATAATATATGTGTGTTGGTTGGGGGGATGCATAGTTAAGTCATTGTATAATCTGGTGAGGGATAGTCCCTATCAAACTATTCTTATTCAGAAAGAGCATCCACCATCGAGTGAGTTATCACGCGTAGGTTACCCATTGTTGGGTTAATTTATCGTTATTACGTTAAGTTTTTCCAAGAACTGGAATACCTTAATAATCGTCCTGGTGAAAGGGATACATCCCGCCCCTGCAGACGGAGGGGTTGATGCCTGCTCTTCAATTCGCGGCTGAACGAGACATTTGCCAGCATTGTCATTCCGTGTACCGTGTTCGACAGACGGTCGCGATGTTCGCACCTTTACATGATTATGGGTACCTCGTCTCCCCTCCATGTACAAACAGTGGAGTGCTTAAATAAAAACAGCACTGTTCTCCCTCCTTTTAACTTACCACTGGTCGGATTGCATAATTACTGTATTCTCCGTAGAGAACAGTTCAATATAGTGTTTAACTCACCGACCCACCTGTTTCTGATGTTAACGGGACAATATCCAGGCTTCGTGATGACATACCCAGTACCTTGAAGTTGTAATATCCTCGTTCGTAAGTGTAACATTGCAATTCAGGGATGCACATTCTATGGAGGAGCATGTTTGTTTTCAATATGCATTTGACCTCTTCCTCCCTATTACCTGATATTCAGCCTAGCTGGTGTTGAGTGAGAGCATGTGTAAGTTGAACCCCTCTCTCCCTCGCTCGGTTTTGTATTGGTCGGCGGTAATAACAGATTATAGTTTTTTGCTTGGTACAAATTCTTTATGTATTATAGTGTATATGAGGGTGTGTATATAGTGTTTGTTTTGCCTATTGTAACTTTTATTTTCTGTACGCAAACTCTTTCAATTCAGGGATTCTCATCCCTGCTGCAAGGTTTGCTTTTGGTGTTGAAATAAACTATCAAAAATTAATGGACACACAGCTAAGCTTAATGGCGTTGCGACTCCACGGACTCAGGTAACGACCGGTTCATTGACAAGAGAATTGAATTTATTTCTCAGTGTCTGTGGTGCCAGCAGCACTTATTCCGGAGGTCGCCGCCTGGTTCTCAGATGGTTCCCACATGGTTCCCCGCTTGTAGTACTACATGTATTTCATAATTGTAAGAGTGATCGCAGTCACAGTCAGCACTGTGGTAGACTTTTCTCCCTCGGGAAATGGCAAGATCAAGTGAGTAATATTGATGAGGTCTGGGATAGACCCACTAGCTGCGTGTTCTTCCTTGTCCCTAGCACAACATAGAGGAGGGCAGTCAAGAGGTGGACGTCTTAGCGGCGTCCACCTCTTGTCAACAACGATGTTGTCTATGACCCTATAGACAACATCGTTGGCAACTGGACTGAAAAAGTGCACAAGAGATCTAGTCCCACATGTTTCATGTATTGTTGAGGATATTCCTTTTTTTTGACTGACATGTTCGGTGACTGGACGTTGTCAACCTCTGGGTAATTCAATTATATCATTATATTATTGAGGTTTTCCACCATTCTAATTGAGTCAAGGGGACGCTCCTGACCTGGGCGCGCATTCACCAGAAGCGTGGCCAGGTTAGGAACAGTCCACGTGGCCTCGAACACACTTGAATACCCTCACCTGGCATCAGCGTGCTTAAATACAAAACTAGAATTCCGAGATCTCATACCTCCATGAAATATGATCTTGATATGTAAATGTAAATTTCTTCTTTAATTGTGCAAATGACCTCTGCATTAACATGATATATGCATCGTGATGTATGTTAACTTTTGATTAACTTACAGATGTCCCAAGTATGACATTCTGATCACTTGCATACACGTCACTTGTAAGACCGAACCTAGAATACGCTGCGACAGTATGGGATCCATATACAAAGGAAGACAAAGACAAATTGGAAAGGGTACAGAATCAAGCTGCAAGATTCTGTATGAACAACTATGTAAGAGGTGCTAGTGTCACGGAAATGAAAAGAAACCTACAGTGGACCTCACTGGAAGACAGAAGAAAGATGTCTAGACTATGCATGATGTACAAAATGACTAATAAACTGGTGGATGTCCCAACTACTAAGTACCTAATACCAGCCCAGAAGAGAACAAGAAATAGCCACGCATTCAAGTACCAGAGTTATCAACCAAGGATTGAGGTGTTCAAGAATTCATTCTTTCCTAGAACTATCGCAGAGTGGAACTCACTGTCACCACGTACAGTAGGGGCATTGTCAATAGATAGCTTTAAACAATGTCTAGAGCTAGAAGTTCAAGGGTTAGGTGTAACAAGTCGATCGGTGTAATATAGCCAGCTGCCGCCGCGCCGCGTGCCTGCGAAGCTGGTGTGTTACGCCGAA
>NW_017803955.1:55681-66100 GCF_001625305.1 Branchiostoma belcheri | reverse complement strand
AATCATAGTAATTTTTGCATTAATTATGACAAATTAGGTCATCATTTGCATAATTAGTATCTGTTGAAGTTCCGCCTGCCATAGGTTACATACATTACATGTATGTAAGTAGTATAATGTAAAACACTGTAATTATAGAATTTCCTCATTAATTATGCATAATTTGCATTTAATTATGTGCATCTCTCTCTCAGCTACCTACACACCAAAAATAATGAAAATATGTTGTTCCTGTCTGGACTTATTGGCTTTTAAACATCTCGCCAGAAAGTGCCCTGCAGTTCCAGAACAAGCCGCTAGGGGGCCCAAACTCATATGACTTCTTTCCAAGCACGAGAGCTACCTTCCATCAAAATTTCAT
This sequence comes from Branchiostoma belcheri, assembly GCF_001625305.1. Taxonomy (NCBI): domain Eukaryota; kingdom Metazoa; phylum Chordata; class Leptocardii; order Amphioxiformes; family Branchiostomatidae; genus Branchiostoma; species Branchiostoma belcheri. The sequence goes on along the minus strand of NW_017803955.1, from coordinate 65,739 downwards.
GACCCTAGCATGTCCAGATCGCGAGATATCAAAACCGGAAGTTGCGGTGCAGTACCAAGGGAAGCCACTAGGGAGCCCAAAATCTAATCATTTCCAGTTTTCGTCACACCCTACCAACACACCAAGTATGAAACCAATCCATCCAGGCGTTCTTGAGTTATCTTGTTGACCAACAGACGGACGGACAGATAAACGCAACTGAAAATATAACCTCCATGACACATTTCATGGAGGTAACTAGAATTCCGAGATCTCATACCTCCATGAAATATGATCTTGATATATAAATGTAAATTTCTTCTTTAATTGTGCAAATGACCTCTGCATTAACATGATGTATGCATCGTGATGTATGTTAACTTTTGATTAACTTACAGACGTCCCAAGTATGACATTCTCATCATTCACCATTACGAAATCATAGAATTTTTGCATTAATTATGCAAATTAGGTCATCATTTGCATAATTAGTATCTGTTGAAGTTCCGCCTGCCATACGTTACATACATTACATGTATGTAAGTAGTATAATGTAAAACACTGTAATTATAGAATTTCCTCATTAATTATGCAAATAAAGTCTCCATTTGCATAATTTGCATCTAATTATGTATATATATATCTCAGCTACCTACACACCAAAAATAATGAAAATATGTTGTTCCTGTCTGGACTTATTGGCTTTTAAACATTTCGCCAGAAAGTGCCCTGCAGTTCCAGAACAAGCCGCTAGGGGGCCCAAACTCATATGACTTCTTTCCAAGCACGAGAGCTACCTCCCATCAAAATTTCATGACCCTAGCATGTCCAGATCGCGAGATATCAAAACCGGAAGTTGCGCTGCAGTACCAAGGGAAGCCACTAGGGGGACCAAAATCTAATCATTTCCAGTTTTCGTCACACCCTACCAACACACTAAGTATGAAACCAATCCATCCAGGCGTTCTTGAGTTATCTTGTTGACCAACAGACAGATAAACGCAACTGAAACTAGAGTTCCCCGATCTCATACCTTCGCCAAATGATGTTAATCTTTATGACTGACAAATTATAGATTAGATTATTCCCCCCTGATTTAAGAAATAGGAACCTAATTTTCATGAATTATATCATTTTATCATAATCTCAACCAAAAAAACAGTCTTATATTAACAAACAATGCATTCTAGCATTTCCTAATAAATTATGCAAATGAGGTCCTGATTTGAATAAATTATGTTTAATGATGTTCACCTCAATTTAACTTTCAAATACCACAAGTATGAAATTCCATCATTACATAATTGTAAAATTTTCTCATTAATTATGCAAATTAGGTCATTATTAACATAATCAATATCTTCCTGTGTTTCTCTCGTTGTCAATTACCAATGTCACAAGCTTTAATTGTCCTATCATGGAATGCAGCTGATTTATAGAACTTCCCCATAAATTATGCAAATTATATCCATATTTGCATAATTGTCACATAATTATATGAAGGATCACGTAAGCTACCTACATACCAAAAATCACGACGATCCGTCAACCGGTTCTTGAGTTATCACCTTTTGAATATTTTCAAGAATATATCGCTGCAGTTCCAGAGCAAGCCACTAGGGGGCCTAAACTCACATCACTTCTTCACCAGCACAAGAGCTACCTACCATCTAAATTTCATCACCATAGCATGTCTAGATCATGAGATATCAAAACCGGAAGTTCAGCTGCAGTACCATAACAAGCCGCTAGGGGGTCCAAAATCTAATCATTTTGAGGTCTCATCAAGACCTACCCACCTACCAAGTATGAAGACAATCCATCAAGGCCTTCTCAAGTTATCGTGTTGACAGACACACACACACACACACACACACACACACACACACACATACACGAACGCCCCTGAAAACATAACCTTCTTGGCGAAGGTAAATATAACCTCCATGACACATTTCATGGAGGTAAATATAACCTCCATGACACATTTCATGGAGGTAACAAGAGATTTCTCATTCGGAGCCCTGGAGGCCGGCCAGGACAAAGGAGAAACGAGCGGACGAGTGTGACGGAACACGCGGGGCTTTTGCTCCGGACTTTCTGCCCATACCTTCAACCCTTTCCCGGAGATCGCCCAGTTCAGTTAGGATAGGGTATTAAATCAACTTTGGGCGAGAAGGATGATATCTCCTGGAAATAAAACCCTGGCCACCAGCTCGGGAACCCAACGCCCCATACCCGCTAGACTGAAAGGTTTGGACCTCTTTGACAGGTTAAGTTGTTGGGGAACTGATGTGGACATTTTTACCCTCCGGCGGGTGACAGTACTGACGTATGTTCATGTTTCTGTCTGTACGACAGGTAACGTCATCAGTCGGAGGTACATCCAGGCTGGCCAACCAGCAGGGGGTAAGTACACCTGTGCAGTTCATTCAAAACTTCCACGACCTCATACCTTTGTCAAATGATGTTAATCTTTATGACTGACATATTATAGATTATTCCCCCTGATTATGCAAATAGGATTCTCATTTCGATGAATTATATCAGTTGAACATACTCTTCACAAATAGGCAGTCTCATCTTTACAAAGAATACCATTCTAGCATTTCCTCATAAATTATGCAAATGAGGTTCGTATTTGAATAAGTTTAATGTTTAATGATGTTCACATTCACTTAACTTTGAAATACCCTAAGTATGAAATTTCAGGCAGTTACCATTGCTGAATTACAACATTTTCTCATTAATTATGGAAATTAATTAGCCATTTACATAATGAATATCTGCCTGTGTTTCGTTTAAACACAACAAGCTTGAATAGTCCTACCATGTAATCACTCACTCACTCAGTCCCCTCCGAGCCTGGTGGCGTATGGGGCTCCAAGTAGCTTCTCCATCTAGGCCGGTCAGTAGCCACCTTCGCCGCCTCATCCATCGAAAACCCGTATCTTCTCACCTCCTTTTCTACTGTTCTTCTCCATGTCACCCTAGGACGACCTCTCGCTCTTCTGCCCTGCGGCGTCCACCTCTTGTCAAATCAGTTGCTGGTTTGCGAAGAACATGGCCAAGCCATCTCCATCTGCGAGCACGCAGGGTCTCGCTCACTGGTTTAAGTCCTGTCTTAAGGTGTAGGTTCTTGTTCGATATGGTGTTAGGACAAAAGATTTTGAGGATTTGTTCTGGAATACATTCGGTTTATGCTGTATAAGTGCTGTCTCCTTCCAACACTCCGCACCATACAGCAGAACACTCAGGACGTTGCTTTTTAAGATGTTAATTATGGTTTTGGTATGTATGTTAGTGTTTCTCCATACTGGTCTTAGCATTGCAAATGCCTGATTTGCCTTGCTAATCCTGTCTACTTCCTTCGTACAGTCTCCATCCGCAGTCATCTTACTGCATAAATAGGTGAATTCGTTTACCTCTTCCAGTGGTTTGCCATTTATCATGATGGGATCACTGTTTGCGGTGTTTGTCCTTAGGACTTTGGTTTTATCCTCATTCACCTTAAGGCCGATGGTGTTGGAAATCATACTGAGCTTTCCTGACTTCTCTTGTGCATCACCAAGTCTGCTGGAGAGTAAACCAAGATCATCTGCGTAATTAAGATCTTCTAGAGCTTTTGTCTTTGATGACGTTCTTCATTAACCAATCTATTGCCAGTGAGAATAGTGGGGACAATATGCATGCAACTGATTTATAGAATATCCTCATAAATTATGCAAATTACATCTATATTTGCATAATTGCCACATAATTATGTCAAGCATCACTTTGGATATCCTCATTTGAATATTATCAAACAAACGCCTCTGCAGTTCCAGAGCAAGCTGCTAGGGGGCCTAAACTCACGTCACCCACTACCTATCATCCAAATTTCGCCACCCTAGCATTTTCTAGGTCATGAGATATTAAAACTGGAAGTTCCGCTGCAGTACCAAGGGGGTCCAAAATCTAATTATTTTCAGGTCTCACCAAGACGTACCCACCGACCAGATATCAAGTCATTCCATTAAAGCCTTCTTACGTTATCGTGTTTACACACACACACACAGACACACACACAGACACACACATATACACACACACACACACACAGACACACACATACACACACAGACAGACACACACACACACGAACGAACGCCTTCTTGGCGAAGGTAATAATTAGATTTTTTACTCCCAAGAGATTTTCCTTGGTATTGCAACAGGAGTTTCTGTTTTGATTACCTGCGCTATGAACATGCTAGGGTCATGATTTTGAGGAGGTAGATACTCTTATAGACTCAATTGGGTCTCTTAGCAGCCTCGTTCGAACTGAAGATTGTGACTTTGGAACGCTAAAACTCGAGGAAGGGGTACGAACGTCATCGCATGGTTGCACCTATCTCACTAATAATGCACAACAAAGGTCTGGGAGCCCTCTTTGGAATTAACCAACCTCTTCGCAAAGCCGATACTACAATTTCGGTAAGGAACAAACTATTTGACACCTGTGTAAAACCAATTTTATTGTATGGGCCCGAGATATGGGGATCTTTCAAAAGCCCTAAATCCTCCCCAATTGAAGCCGTCCACCTAAAATTCTGTAAACCCTGCATATCCCAAAATCTTGTAATCTTGCGGTGATGGCGGAATTAGTGAGGTATCCCCTTAGATTAGACGCGTCTATTAACACCGTTAAACACTTCAAATAGAATTCGCCAGAACGTGCCAGTCTTTCAGCAGACGTCCTTCCATGTCCATTTGATTTGACGCAGTCGGCGCTAACTGCTGGGCTGCTGGTGTTCGTAAGACATTAGAGGAATGTGGTTTTTCTTACGTCTGGAATTCGCCCACGTCATCTGCATTTAATTCAACTCAAATTATCTCATCCATATGCTAACGTCTTAAAGGACATATATCTTCAATCCTTCATAGCAGAAATGCGGAACAACAATAAATTGCGAACATACAGATTACTAAAGAATACATTCGGCGATGAAACGTATATAAAAATCACAAATACTCGACACAGAATAGCCACCACAAAACTACGGATTAGTTCACACAAACTCCACATTAGGCAGACATAACCACGTTCTGCTGCGCAAAGAATTTGCCAACACCGTAATTTAGGTAAAATTGAAGATAAGTTTCATTTTGTTGCTAAATGTGATTTATATAGAAAGGAGAGAGATACCCTCTATTCTTGTATACAAGATAAGTTCCATAGCTTCAGACATTTAGAGAGAACAGAAAATTTCTTATTACTTTCGCCAAGAAGGTTATGTTTTGAGTAGCGTTTGTCCGTCTGTCCGTTTGTCTGTTTGTCTGACTGTGAACAGCATAACTCAAGAAGCTTTTAAGCTTCTTGACAATACATACCCACCTACTAAGTTTCATGACAATGCATTGTCATGAAACTTAGTAGGTGGGTAGGTCTTGATGAAACCAAGAAATTATTAGATTTTGGCCCCCCCTGGCGCTTTTGTTGGTACTGCAGCGCAACTTCCGGTTTTGATATCTCGCGATCTGGACATGCTAGGGTCACGAATTTTGGTTGATAGGTAGCTCTTGTTTTTGGAAAGAAGTCATGTGAGTTTGGGCTCCCCAGTGCCTTGTTCTGGAACTGCAGGATGGTTCCTTTGAAATCTTCGAGAGGGGATAACTAAACAACCGTTTGACGGATCGTCATGATTTTTGGTATGTCGGTAGCTTGACATAATTAATTATAATCATGCAAATCAGGATCTAATTTTCATGATTAATGAGGAAATTCTATAAATCTGCTGTATTCGATATTAGGGCTATGAAACACTTGTGACATATGTAATTGAATACGACAAGATCATTAGCAGATATTGATTATGTAAATTAAGACCTAATTTGCATAGGTAATTGGCTATTGGTACAATTTTATAGTGGTAACTGCTGCGAATTCAATACTTGCCATAGCTGGAAGTTCAGTGAAGTTGAACATCACTTAACGTAATTTATTCAAATCAAGGCCTCATTTGCATAATTTATGAGGCAACGCTAGAATAGCCTTATTTCTTAAGATAACCCTGTCATTGGGTGGAAAATATGATCAACTGATATGATATATGCAAATCAGCCCTTATAATTTGCATATTTGCAGTGAAAAATGTACATAATTTGTCAGTTTGGACGGCTAACATGATTTGGCAATGGTATGTCAGAGGCCGTGCTTGCATACAACCAACAATATCATACGTTGTCCATGCCAAATGATAAGGATTTCACCAGGTACAGGCTATGTGAATAATTTATATTAAAAATTTGCTAATGAGCAGGATTGTAGATGTAAGCCATTTACAGGTGGTTTCATTATCAATATCATTTACATCATTTGTCTTATTTATTTAGTTTGTTTTCTGTATGTTATTGTGTTCTCCTGTTTCTTTTATTATCACGACGATTATGATTGTACCTAAGTTAGTTCTTTTACTTTTTCTGTTATTATACATGTATTATGTATTGTTATGTGCAGGGAGTGTTGAAAACCGCCATTGGCGATATGCTACCCCTGGATTAATAAATAAAATGAAATGAAATGACAGATGGTCATCACCATGCATAAGAAGATTTACAAAAGCACTAAATATGTCCTGGAGGTATGAGATTGCCGAACTCTAGTTTTAAACTTTTTTTATTCGCACGCTCGCGTCAGTTTTGGGGTTCTCAAAGGATGTCATCCATATAATCAAATCAGCATGGCTTTACATAGTCACTTTTCACTCAAAATAAGGCACATATGAACCATTTACAGTGTTCAGGAAGTCATATTCAGCTATGTGTGACAGGGGCTTCAGACAGGGTTTCGTGCAGGAATAACACCCCGCAGGTGTAAATCGTTAGGCAGGCAGATAAACACTTCTATCCCATCATTCCCGAGTCAGCCTCGATAGAGGTACATCGGTCACGAGCTTTGGTAACAGACGGATCCTAACTGTCAATCACAATTAGCAGTTCAACCAATGATAACGTGGAAATTAGTGGTTCGTTCAATCATAGAGTGGCCACAGTGCACTAGTATTTGCCCTACAAAAATACCGACTGTGGTGAGGGAGAGTTCGTATTACGGTTTCCGGTGTACATCTCTCAGACACGAGAACGGTTTGGTATTTAAATGTACCTATAAGTTCATAGAAAGATTACAGAAAACTGTTCATCGGACCACGACAAGAGGGTTTTTTTGGACGATTTACAATCATTCAGACCTTACGCCAAACTAAGTTAGTTTCTAGGCTCCCTCATTCTCTCTCTCTTTTGTGTCTGATTACAAAATGATCACAGTTATACACCAGTCGACGATATCCAGCATCAAATTCCACCGAAAGTAGAATACCTTTAAAACGGTCCATGCCATATCGTAGAATGACAAAATTCAGGTCGCTGGTGTATTAGAACGCTCCAGCAAAACCGTGATGTTTCGTGGCGTAGAGGATCACATTTTTTGGGATTAGCCTTTTTTAACCAACTTCCCATCCGAGTTTGTTCTCTATCTTTATTTACTTACTAATATCTTTACTATTTTTAACGATACATTTGCAATTGAAATGATGCTTTGATACGTTTTAAATGTTTTTGCCCCTCATAAAAGGTATGATACGCTTAGATATGACACCGACCTCTATTTAGTGATATGACATCGACCGTTATTTTGACCAGACGCCCGAAAACGCGCGCCGGAGAAGGGGTAGAGACAAGCCGTATGTTTCAGTGTCTTTGTGAACTTGAACTTTTGCTTCCCGCGCATTCCTGACACTTACCTCAAGACCTACCGAGTGTCGTCTGTGACCCGTTTGATTGAAAACAGCTACCAAAGGCCTCGGCTAGGTTACTGACGAAAAGAAAACAGATTTGAGCCCAGAATCTGACAACTTAGGTCAACAAAAACGAATCTTCGTGCGCAGATTTCGTGGCTAGTATATCTAAGGCCATATTGATTTGATTATATGGATGACATCAGCGCGCGCATGAATTTTCGTCCGTCTCAAAAAAAAGATTCGATTACTGTACATCACACAAGGCACCTGCAAAATGAGCAAATATATGCCGTAAATTGCAAAAAAAAAATGATATTGGAAAACGATAGTAATGTCGTTGAATGACAAAATACTTTCTAAGGAAAAGAGGAAAATGAAAATGAAAACGATGAGTCCATTATTCGCCATACCATACCCGTATGCTTAGTTATTTGTTCAACCTTCATGGCCTCGTAGATTTGATAATGAAGGCAACTTTTTTTTTGCCAAACTTTTTTTTTGTTCGCACGCTCGCATCAGTTTTGGGGTTCCCAGAGGATGTCATCCATATAATAAATCAACATGGTCTAATCTATCAGTACTAACAGAAGAAAATCTGTACTTGATTATTGTAGTATTGGAAAATGGTGATTTTTATTTCGAACCTGTACAAACATCCAACTTGTAGAAAAGCCAGGACTTCATTTGCCCTACCAGTTATCTAAGAAATGACACCTTATGGCTTTTTCCACAAAAAAGTAGCCTTGACCATGGAATACTGTAATGTTTGAGGAGAATCTTTTTTCTTCCGGACGTCGCAGTCGAGTGGAATTTTCAAGACATACAGAACCACGATCTACAAGAAACAATAAGTGTCATAAACAATTTCAAGCCTTCCGGAAATGGTACTTATAACCAAATATGCTTAGATGCCTCTCTAGCTTTGCTTTGTCATGTGTTCGACCGGAGTTTCACCTTTTTACCTTTCACCATTCCAGTTCAGCGGGGGAAGGTGCAGTGCATCACTGGTCCGCCAGGGCCGCCCGGTCCACCCGGATCTATCGTCAACCTCCCTCAAAATAGCATGGCTTTTCAACCGCCGCAGAGGGTCGCTTTTTCCGTAGCAAGAACTCGCAGCCTCAAGGGCAGCTTTAAGTACCAGAAGGTACTTTTTGACAAGGTGAGCCTTGCACACTTTTGTTGCTAAGAAAGACAGAAGAATAGACCAGCCATGGCTCTATGCCAACACGTATACATCGTAATTTCAAGGCGACAAAACTGGATTTTCAAATTCAATTTACTGGTTGTTTTCCTAACGTAGTAATTAATATAAGTTAAATCAGCCCTACCCTGCAGCATACTGATATGCGTGAGACGAAAATTCGATGTTGCTTGTTTTGTATCTTAGGCTGGTTATTGCTTTTATGTGTGATACTCCCTCCCCTCCACGCAGCTTGTTTTGGGGCTATTTCAAACTATTTGAATTTAAAACTATGACAATAATGTTGTAACAAGTGGAATTCCATGTCAATATTAGATATATTTCCTCATCTAGAATATTTTTGTTTTGTCGCAATGAAACTGCATTGGATATCTTTTCGGTCGTTTGCTTTAAAAGAAAGAAAAAAGGTCTAAAACCCTTGTATAGTTTTGTCATCTTCAAATTCACGATAAGCGCTATCAGCCCACAAATAAGTTATCATGACGGCCATATTATTTGAGCTCTTTGCAGCATTTTACGGGGATAAACGGATTGTTACAATTTCATCAACTAATATCAATATACCCTGCATATATATTTTTGCCAATTGAAGTAATACATAGTTATCATAATATTTTTGATAAATTTGCGATGTTTTTGAACTGACATGGCACTTTTTGTTGCTTTCCCCAGATGCTGGTGAATATCGGCGGTCATTTCAACCTGAAGTCCGGTATTTTTACCTGCGCTTTCCCGGGGGTGTATCACGTGAGTTTCAGCGCAGGCGCAGTGCCAGGCCGCCAGGTGAACCTCGACTTGATGTTGAGCGGCAAAGTCGTGGCTGACGTGTACAACACCGGCAAGAACAGCTACAGGGACATGGTGGGTACTTCCGAGACGTCTTTATTTACTTCTATATAAAATGAAGGTACAACTGATTTCTGTTTATACTTTCAAAATCAACTTGGCAGTACAATACTGATTTGCGTTGTTTCTCACTTATAACAGATTTAGAAAGGATGACAAGACAATAAAATTAAATTAAAATCTATAAGATCTCTACATAACCCAAGACAAATACGGGCATAAAATGTCCTTGGTCTCTCTCTCCCTCTCTCTCCCTC
>NW_017803955.1:41859-55661 GCF_001625305.1 Branchiostoma belcheri | reverse complement strand
AATATCTCAGTAACTACTCATGGTATCAGAATAATTTTGGTGTCTATCCCCACGTTTTGAGGGATAACGAATTAAATCAAGCCATTTCAGTAAAGATAGAACCATTATTTTTTGCTAAATATGCAAATTTGGGTGGCAATATGCAAATTAGGGCGGCCATTACTGAAAATCTGTTTTTCGTCAATATCTCAGTAACTACTCATGGTATCAGAATAATTTTGGTGTCTATCCCCATGTTTTGAGGGATAACGAATTAAATTAAGCCATTTCAGTAAAGATAGAACCATTATTTTTTGCTACATATGCAAATTTGGGCCTTGTCTGTTATTGACGCACCTGGCTGCCAGCAAGGAGGGGTCCTAATTCCGACCCATGTTCCATGCAAACGCACATGCCTTGGTATAGTTTATCTGACCCAAAACCTGTTCAATATTGAAAGACAAGTTTACCTACGTCTAGATGGCAGACGTCTTCTAGCATGAAACGCCGCTTGCGTATGATTGTAGACACTGGCTGTTGGTTAGCTCTGGCTCATATATCTGTGTTGAGTATGAAGTCCTGTCGTCTGATGCTTAAGATCTTCCTCACGCATTCACTATCAGAAGCATGCAGTGATTCCAGTCTCTTTTCTTGGCTGATTTCCACATAGTAGGTTTCAAAGTCAAGCTGGTTGAAGGCTGCTGAGGCCTTTCCAAGTCTACAGTCTAGCTCATTGTCCATCTGTCCTTTGTTGTTGGTGGAGCTCCCAAGCTAGGTGAAGTTCTCCGCCACTTTCAATTTGTTCTCGTCAATGGTCACATTTCTAAGAGGAGCGTGTGTCCCTATCAGCATGTTAATTGATGGCCCTGATGCTGAGCCCAATGCTGCCTGCAGACGGGCTATGTTGGTCACTAGGGGTTGGAGATCTCTGGCGTTTTCCGCAATGTCGTCTGCAAAGTCAAGGTCGGCAAACTTTGTCTCTGGAACCCACTTTACCCCCGGCCCTTTTCTCCTGTTGCTTCCCAAGTACCCAGTCGATAGCCACGGGAAAGAGGATCTGTGACAGAACACAATCTTGGAGGATCCGTCTTCAAACCACCAGCTGTATCTAGATTCCTTCAACCGTCCGTACACAACACTTCGAGTTTCAGTATATCTCACAGTGTCTGTTTAACTGCATACATAAGTTTACTTGGCAGTCCATAACTGTACACGATAAAGAGGGACTTTAGATGCTATCAAACGCCTTGCAGAAATAAATAGAATCTGATAGCTAAAGGGGGTTTGCAGTTCAGCACATTTTCTCAACCGCAGGGTGAGGATCTGCTCAGCACAGGATCTCTTTGAGCGAAAGCTAGCTTGTTGCTCGCAGCTCCCAGAAGACCTTGCCTACTGCATCTCTCATGCGGTTCAGGAGGCATTTGGCATACACCTTCACTTGTATAAAAAAGAATTGTCACTCCCCTTAAGTTATCACATTCATTCAGGTTTCCCTTCTTTGGAATACACACTTTAATCCTAATGGTATGTCACAATTCAAGAAAGGGGCCCGCCCGTCTCGTTTTTGGCCTGTGTTTTGGCACTACCGAATTCGGAACGGGACCTGGAAGGCAATGGCTTCATGACGCCGGCCGGCGTCTACACCGAGAACATGCCGAGCAGGCCCCGTTTCACATGTGACTCCAGCTGAACTACTGATCCGTTCTTCCAGTCCTCCAGCACTTCCCTGTGATCGCCGTTGAATGCCTGCTTTATTCCAGGGAAGGCGTACTAGGGAAGACGGCTATGGTTCTATTAAAGCGTTTGCGATGTACGGCGATCAGAAAAGCATCCATCTCACAACACAGTCACCCTCGGCTTTCAGCATCTCTGAAGTGATGCCATTCATGCCTGGTGACTGACTTCAGCTTCAGAGATGTCCTCGATCTCAACAGGTAATGGGTGTAGGTGTTCATCAAAGACTAATGCTACTGAGGTATGGCTTGAGCGGTTTAAGACTTTTTGAAAAGTATTCTGCCCACCTGACAAGCTTGTCCTCCCCCTAAGACAGTGGTAGGGTCCCATCCTCCGCCTTAATTAGGACTGTGCACTTTTGAGCGGCCGCCGGTCATCTTCCTGGAGATCTGTTAAGCTTTTGTCCCAATTGTAAAAAAAAAGTCCCTGGCGGGTAGTTCCCGGGCTGTTTTTGACACTTTCAGCCGTGGGACACCCCGCGGCTACCGGGCTATTTTTCTTTGGCCTGTCCGGGACTCAAGAAGAATTCAACTTAAATTCTACGCGGGCCACGCTGACATAAAATTCAGGACGTCAAGTTAGCGCTTTATTCTGCCTGTACACAGACGCTGGTAAGGCACAGGTGTGAGCTTATGAAGGGTCTAATATTTTTTTGAACAGATTGTATCATTTATTAACATTCCTATCAGTGTTCAGAGGTACAGGCGCCCATGCTATATACTGGTTAGTTTTTGCATAATTTGCATTAAATTTTGGTGTGATCAATACTGGGATGGTTTATTCTAAATATCTAGCCTTCAAAACATGTGTATAGTACAAATGTATGTGTATTGTATCAAAAGTATTGTTGATACCATGAGATTTATTGAGATATTGACGAAAAACAGATTTTCAGTAATGGCGGCCTAAATTTTCAAATTAAGCACAAAAATATCTATTTGATCTCCACTGAAATGGCCTATCCTCAATAGTTATTCCAAAAAACATGGGGAAAGACACCAAAGATACTATAATATCATATGTAGTTACTGAGATATTGACGGAAAACAGATTTTCAGTAATGGCCACCTTGATTTGCCCATTGTGCGGCTTTAATTTGCATATTCAGCACAAAAAAACTGGTTTGATCTTTACTGAAATGGCTTAATTCCATTCGTTATCCCTCAAAACATGGGGATAGACACCAAAATTATTCTGATACCATGAGTAGTTACTGAGATATTGACGAAAAACAGATTTTCAGTAATGGCCGCCCTAATTTGCATATTGCGCGGCCCAAATTTGCATATTTAGCAAAAAATAATGGTTCTATCTTTACTGAAATGGCTTAATTTAATTCGTTATCCCTCAAAAGATGGGGATAGACACCAAAATTATTCTGATACCATGAGTAGTTACTGAGATATTGACGAAAACTGGAGTTTCAGTAATGGCCGCCTTAATTTGCATATTGTGCGAATTGCCCAAGGATGACAGAGTGGCATCATTCAGATTCTGAAAGAGCACACCTCAGAGATATAGAAACAACAAAAAAACTTTGTATGGACCGCATTGCACGCTTATCGGTCTCTGCCACCAGACTATAGCTCGTAATGCCATGAACAAGTGGTGTGGGCTTGGTTCTGCTAAGGGCTTGTACTCCGTGAAGGAGGTCAGGACCTCCGGACGGAGTGTTGTGAAGAGCTGTTTTTTCGTGTTCGCAGTCAAAACACTGGGTTCTCTTTGTGTAATCGGTATGCAATTTTATACGCCGTCTGCGGGCATGCCCGTGTTGATGCACGAATGTGTATTTTTGCCGTTGCTGTTTTCGCGGTCAATGTAATATTGCAGACGCACCTCTACAATTATGAGGCAAATTGAAATGGTCCAGAAAAAACCGTTGTTTGGAATAGCAGTGGGGGGGGGGACTTCAGGCAGATATGGTGAGAGGCCAATAAGTGATTCCAGATGTTTTTGCCCGTGCTTAAGAGATGGTAAGTTTTTTGGAAGATGTTCGCAGCCAAAACGCATTCTTTTGTACGTCGCATTTCTGTGTAATTTCGCATGTGGTGTGCCATTATGTCCGCGGTGATGCACGTCTTATTATTTATTTTTACTGTAGCTGTTTTGATATTGAAGTAAATGCTTATTTTCCTTTTTCACGAAAATGAATTTATGCCTCCCTTCCCGGCCGTTATATTATAAATAAACTGATCCATCACTGACAACGACTCTAATCTTGGTGGGAATACCAGTAACCTTTATTAACTGGCACAAACAATCAAACGAGCATGATAAAAGTAACAGCGTCGACATTAGTCAACAGTAGAATAAGTAGACAAATCTTGTCTCAGAGAAGTTTAAACATTATAACTCAACGGTTAGAATAAGTAGACATATCCTGTCTCAGAGAAAGTTTAAACATTGTAACATATCTAGCCAAAAATTGATTGAGGATGTATTCCACCCGCCTATACGTATACCTGAACCTATACTTTAACCTATACTGTACGGGCCCAGCTTAAACAATCCTGAGCCTAATGACAGACAATTGGTGGTCGAAGCTTTAAAGACTGGAATATGCGAACTAGTACTAGTTACTACAACCAACCTGTAGTTGAGTCGATACATGAAGAACCTAGTAAGTAGAACTTGGAACCTTAGTTTTCACCTAATTAACTCAATGGCGAACAGTCGGCAAAGGTGTTAACGAACACCAGAAATAACGTATTGTGGTATATGGACAATGTATTCAAGAAACTTTGATACATTCAATAACCTGCAATGACACATACCCTTTAACTTGGTACTTAGAGCTGAGTCCTTTTACAGTGAGACTTGTCTATGTATCCGTTAACCTCTAACTGCTACGTAATATATGAAACCCCTGAACATGGTACTGGGAGCTATGAACTGTTACATAACATATAGATATATGTGAATAACTTGAACTTGGTACCTGGAGCTAAGTCCTAGTACAGTATACCTAGTCACGACACAGGGTAACTTTAGCCAGGGTACGACACAGGGTAGCTTACCTCTGCGGCGGAACCCCCGAGTGATAATTTCATGTGCTAGCGAATACTACATGCGGACGTATCTTTTGAACGCATCCAATGACCATCGTCCTAGACGCCGTAGGGTGGAGTCAGGCACACCCTGCGAAGCAGCCTGCGTTGCTGCTCCGATACGGAAAGAATGGAGTGTATATTTGTGTGGATCTAGGTGGATCAATGCAACGCAAGCGTGAAGCACCTTGGCAAAGTAGTCATTAGTGACTGTCGAACCGTTGTATGTGATAAACAAGTGCCCTGCTCTTTCACCCCTAAAGTGTAGGTATTGGCGAAGACTAGCTACTGGGCAATAGGGACTTTTTGGTTGCGCCAGGATAGAGATTGTAGATGGGTTTGACATCTTGCTGTGTTTGTAAGTCTTAAAAGTTACATGGAATGAAGTCGGGTTACCGTGTGCATCTGATACAGCATTGACATCCGATATGGTTAACGTGTGTTGGGCAGTGTGTGTGGCGGTAACCTCACCGACGCGAGCGAAAGCATAGTACATAAACAGGAACATTGTCTTGAAAAGGCATTGATCATACTCCCGGTGTACTATATGCGATAAAGAGTCTATCAAACTATGTAGGATGGGGGGAGTGATAGGCAGTCTTCCGTCCGGGATATGGTGCCTTTGAACTGAATGTAATAATTTTCGGACAAGGAAAGTCGAAGTAGGATCGTTCATATTTTGTAGCTTATGTATAAAGCTGATAGCCGAAATTTTGGACGCAATCGACGAAGGGGCGAAACCCTCCTGATGTAGATACGTGATGAACTGACCTATCAGTACTTCCGGAATGGGCAATTGTGTCAGGTCCTTACCATGAATTGCCACCGTGAATTGTCGGAAATGCTTCCACGCAAGGCGGTACGCGTTGACTGTGGTTAAATCAATCAAACGTCGGAGAAAAGCGCGACAGGGGGACACCACTTGACAAACGTGATTTAACAATCCAACTAACGATTGAATCTGTTTTAAAGAAGCAGATGGACGCTGTAGGAACTCTTGGATGGTGTTCTTACACTTGTGTAACTTATCGACGGGCATTCTCGCCTCCATCGCGATGGTGTCTAATTCTATCCCAAGGAAAGACATGGTTGTGTCAGGATGGAAAGTCTTATCCTCAGCTAGTGGAACCCCTACATCGGTACACATGTCGCTAAATGCTGTTAGATCTCGCTCGCGGGATTTATACGTGCGATTGACAAACAAAAAATCGTCTAATATGTGGGTAGGGTAACGGATGTTCAACCTCTGTACCGCGATCCACTCTAATGCAGTGCTGACCGCTTCGAAAATAGCACAGGACGTGGCACAGCCCATTGCTAGGCATCTATCGTAGTAAAAACCATCATTAAGCTGGAAGCCTAGTAGATGGTAATCTTTTGGGTGAATCGGAATTATTCTAAAGGCAGATTTAATGTCCGTCTTAGCCAGAAAACACCCTGGGCCTAGTAACTTTATGTATCTAGTGGCCGAATCAATGTTAACATACGAGACTGAAGCAAATTCTCGGGGTGTTCCATCATTCACAGAATAGCCAACTGGGTGGGACAGATCGTGTATTAACCTGTATTTGCCAGGAGTCTTTTTTGGTACCGCGAATATTGGAGACAAGAAAATGTTTGGAAAGGGTGGTGTCTTAAAGGGTCCCATTATTCGCCCTGCGTCCAGCTCCGACTTGAGTTTATCTTGAATGATAGGAGATTGCCAAGAGTTCGGTGGACAGAAATTACGTGTCAGGCAATGTCTGGGGCCAAAATAATCCAAAAAGAATCCAAAGTAAATCCGTGTATTATGTAATCTCTATCAGGGAAACTGTAACCCTCGAAGTAGACAGCTAATCGTTTAACGTCCACGGGAGTTGGCAGGTTTGGACTGGTTGTTCTTGGGACATGCGTACTTCTGGTGGGGGCCTGAACAGGTTGGACATGTATGTTTGAATGGGCATCTTGCCACGTCGAAGCATTGTTTGTCGGATGAGTGGTATCGAAAACAGTACCCTTGGGGTGAAGCTTTGTCTAAGCCTTGTTGCTGCCGATGGTGGGATGCCGAGGCGACCTGATTGAATGCGTCGACATATAACTGGGTGTGTGGGACATCCCAAGGCAGGCTGGGAGAATGGTGTCGCAGCATGTCATATTCGCCCCACTGAGCACCCCGTTCAGCGAGGGATCTGATCAAATGCGCATACATGATTAGCTGGGGGCGGCTTCGCGCAAGGTGCTTCTGTATGTATATATAATGATACACTGAAAAGGCCAATGTCCACTGAGGTAAACTTAAGTACTGCTTGCTGTCCTCTGGACAGTTACCCAGCGTCAAGGTTAACCATGTACTGGGAACGAGGGCGGGAGTTTGGCGGCAGATGCTTGAACTCAATGTATTTGTCTTGCCAAATCTTGTCCTTTATCGCAGCTGATATCCCCGTGTCTAACGGGAGATAACAACCTGCTTGCGCTAAGGACGTGTCAAAACGCTGAGAACCTGATGGATCACCAAAGGAAGTCGCTGGCTTTAACTGTGCAGAGCTACTTATAGTACACGTACTGTTACCTAAGCCCATGATATTAGATGCCAGTGTTACCGTGGCCGACAAGAACAAAATTTTACACCGCAACTTTTGGTGTTTTACACCGCAACTTTTGGTGTTTTACACTGCAACTTTGGGTGTTTTACACTGCAACTTTGGGTGTTTTACACTGCAACTTTTGCTGTGTTTTACACTGCAACTTTTGCTGTGTTTTACACTGCAACTTTTAGTGTTTTACACTGCAACTTTTGCTGTGTTTTACACTGCAACTTTTGCTGTGTTTTACACTGCAACTTTTGCTGTGTGGAAAACTTACACCCTTCCCCTTTTATAATGGACGGTCCCCCTGTCAGGTCAAAGGTGACAACGATGGCATGCAAACTACGTCGACTGAGTTATCCTTTTCGTGCATAAGTTTTTTAGAGGAAAAGCTTGGCTACGTTGTGACGTTAGTTTTTTTCTAAAGGTTTTTCTAGTTTTGGCCTATAGATCGGGATAAATTTAAAATGATGTCTGTCTGAAGGCGTAAATATGTAACTAGCTTAAACTATCGTGGCATGATGTCATAAACGCTTGCATGCGGCGATAGTCGTCTTCCACGTTTCCCCGCCTTTGAGTCACGTGACATTTTCTAGCTAGAGAATTCGGACTCGCAAGGTCGCTAATAATTTGATGAGTAAATATTGGGCCTATGGGAGTCAAATGTGGCACCACTTGGTACTATGAAGCAATAAAGACTTATTTTCAATTATGAAGTGTTGACCCTTGACTCAGGTAAGTTATCGATCATTAGGGAACAATACGAGCGATCGGCATGACGTCACCGTAGGCAAAAAGTGGGTGCCAGTTGGCTGATTTGCCTACCAAGAATTTGCATATGTCTTCAAATGATTTGCATGCGTATAATGTAAACAAAAACAGCGATCGCTCGTATACAAATGTAGCCTAGACACTGTGACTCTCAGGCCGCCGCCATCTTTGTCACCTTTGACCTGACAGGGGGACCGTCCATTATAAAAGGGGAGGGGTGTAAGTTTTCCACACAGCAAAAGTTGCAGTATAAAACACAGCAAAAGTTGCAGTGTAAAACACCAAAAGTTGCAGTGTAAAACACCAAAAGTTGCAGTGTAAAACACAGCAAAAGTTGCAGTGTAAAACACAGAAAAAGTTGCAGTGTAAAACACAGAAAAAGTTGCAGTGTAAAGCACCCAAAGTTGCAGTGTAAAACACCAAAAGTTGCAGTGTAAAACACCAAAAGTTGCGGTGTAAAACACCAAAAGTTGCGGTGTAAAATTTTTGTACTTGTCGGCCACGGTACAGTGTACTGCCCAATCCAAGGGGTTGAGAGATGCTGCTGAGAGGTGGCAGGGCGGGCGGTGACAGACCGAATGCTGTAGTGCTCGTGCTCGTGTAGATGGGTAGCGTGCCGGACGAAGTAGTAGCCCTTGATGACAGGATGCTGCTGAACGACGTCGTGGCTGATGTCGCAGACCACTGGTTCTAGTAGGTGGCATTGCAGAGGCTCGAAACAAAGATAAAGGAAAAACAAATAAAGAATGGATTAATCCGTAATATCCCAATAAATCTTGCAAAGGAGGTATCTCGTACAAATAGAGGCGCTGTCATGCCTAGGAATAAGTCACACGATATTAGAGAACTCGCCGGTATAGTCCTTAGGCAACTCACCATAAGGTACTCAGCATTGGTAAGGTGTATCAAAAATAAAACGGACAGGCAAGTAATTGTGCCACCCGGAAAATAAAACGGACAGGCAACTAAGTGTGCCACCCGAGAAATAAAAAAAGCCGAACTAAAACGGACAGGCAACTAAGTGTGCCACCCGAGAAATAAAACCGACAGGCAACTAAGTGTGCCACCCGAAAAATAAAACGGACAGGCAACTAAGTGTGCCACCCGAAAATAAAAAAGACATGCAACTAAACCCGAAAATATAACGGACAGACAACTAAGTGTGCCACCCGAAAATAGAACGGACAGGCAACTAAGTGTGCCACCCGAGAAATAAAAACGGCCGAAATAAAACGGACGGGCAAATAAGTGTCCCGAGAAATAAAAACGGCCGAAATAAAACGGACAGGCAACTAAGTGTGCCACCCGAGATATAAAAACGGCCGAAATAAAACGGACAGGCAACTAAGTGTGCCACCCGAGAAATAATACGGACAGGCACGAAATGTGCTGGCCAACAAATAATAAAACAGACAGACAACCGACAATAATAACATGGACTGATTGTATATGTCATACTACATATTATATGTGAAGACATATATAGGTTCATATTTTGAATTGGACAAATATAAATGCTAGTAAGATATTACTCTCGAGGCCTGCAAGTTCAGAATTTGTAGTGGGCGGGGAGGAAGGAAACTCTGTACAAGCTGAAAAACCGCTGAAAAACTCGGTACGAGCCGACAATCGGCGCCCGCGTATGATTCCAGCTAACGATTACTTGTGCCACAAACTTCTGGGATAAACTCAATCCTCGACCGCGTGGTTTTTTTCTGGCGCTGATTGGTCACTTCGGTCGGAAGACGCGCGGATACTGTATCCTTGTCCGGGCTTAACTAAATCATATTCGGGCGTTCCGTCCGGCCTAAATTCGAATTTTCCTTTTTCACGAAAATGAATTTATGCCTCCCTTCCCGGCCGTTATATTATAAATAAACTGATCCTCACTGACAACGACTCTAATCTTGGTGGGAATACCAGTAACCTTTATTAACTGGCACAAACAATCAAACGAGCATAATAAAAGTAACAGCGTCGACATTAGTCAACAGTAGAATAAGTAGACAAATCTTGTCTCAGAGAAGTTTAAACATTATAACTCAACGGTTAGAATAAGTAGACATATCCTGTCTCAGAGAAAGTTTAAACATTGTAACATATCTAGCCAAAAATTGATTGAGGATGTATTCCACCCGCCAAAGGAGCAATTCGCGACCGAACGAACTAAACGATTCCCACCAAGCGAGCCGATAGGCGACAACGGCCGGGAGGATAAATGTGCACGAACTAATCAAGAAGTAGACTGCCTTCTTGTATAACTTTGCTAACGAGGAAAAACAACGTTTGTGTGAAAAATAACGCCAATCCCCCAAGAAAAGACAAATTTGAGTAAATTTTGTGATGAATTAACCTTACATGACTCGTGAACTACACAGTGTGGATATGTTTTGTGATGGCGCCCCGGATACTTCTGTAGTCATACACTCTTTCCAAGGGTTCGCCGAGAATGATCATGCGTGCCCCGGTACGTCGTTTCACTAGCAAGGCTAAGTTAATAACCCTAAGGGCCGTGTCCAGAGGTGCCCAAGGCATGAGACATAAATCATTGCAACCCAGTTCCAAATAAACAAGGTCAGACGGCGGTAAGTGGCCATGCTGGGCAAGATAACAGACTCTGGCAACGTTGGCGCCCGGAATACCCTTCCAGTTTACCGTAACGCCACCCCTCAGCCACAAGTCTGGCCTGAAGGCCCGGCCTGATGCTGTATAACGTCAGTGTCAGATATAAAAGACCGAAGTCGGCTGATAAAGGAATGGCCCACTATAAGGACTTTCTTAGAAGTCGAAGTCTCAGGGCCAGCCTCCGCCATGATAACGCTAATAATGTTATGACAGAAATTCCAGCAAAGTACCGACTCACCGCACGCACGAGCCTCAATGAATCCTGTAGACAGGGAAGCATAGGAAACTCTGTACAAACTCTGTACAAGCTGAAAAACCGCTGAAAAACTCGGTACGAGCCGGCAATCGGCGCCCGCGTATGATTCCAGCTAACGATTACTTGTGTCACAAACTTCTGGGATAAACTCAATCCTTGACCGCGTGGTTTTTTCTGGCGCTGATTGGTCACTTCGGTCGGAAGACGCGCGGATACTGTATCCTTGTCCGGGCTTAACTAAATCATATTCGGGCGTTCCGTCCGGCCTAAATTCGAATTTTTGAAACATCCCCATGTCGTTAAAATGTTCTCGCCCGGGTATCTGACCGGCGGTAGTAACACTCGCGGTGCTGGAATTTGGCCAGTCGCGCTTAATAAGTAACAGGAACGGTAAGACGGTGGGGCTGTCTTTGTTACTAGTGACACGACCATGATAGTCCGATCTTTATTTGAATGCAATGAGTGTGTGTGTGTAATTAAAATTAACTTCGAACTTGAAGCACAGTATCAAGTTCTGGGAGCAGTAATGGATTTAGGTCTTTTTATGTTTTATGGTTGTGGCGCGCCCTCATTGTATTAACCGTTGCCTAATGTCTGCACAGTAGGTCTGGGATTTGACGCTTGGGATTTGACGCTTGGGATTATTTTTGTTGCAAAATATAAAACTTCACGGAGGATTGTCACCTATGGCTTCTTGTTTTTAGTTTTGTTAGGCCAGATTGATTTAATTATATGGATGACATCCGTGCGCGCTTCAAAATAAAAAGATTTCGACCATCCTGTAAATCGTACAACGTAGCTGTAAAATTAGCAAATATATCAAATATGTCGCAGAATGCCGAAATCATTTTCAAAGGGCAAGAAGAAAATGTGAACGAATGAAAATGAAGAGCCTACTATCCACCATGCCGATAAAATATTACTCTGTGTGTTTAGTCATTTTTTCAACCTGAATGACCACGTAGATTTAATAATGAACGCTACTGAAAATATACTTTCTTTGCGAAGAATAATAATGCGAGCTAGCTCGACGTGTCGAATATATATGAACAATTCTAAATTGTAATTCGTTGTCTAAGTTTAATCACTGAATATCTTATGATGCTGCAATGATATCTTACAGTTTTGCTAATTGATCTATCAGGATTATTACATTTGCGATGAAGGATATGTTTCCGGTATTGTGAGTGCGTGTTTCAATACGATAACCTAAGGATGCCTCGTTGGATTGTAGTCATATTTGGTGTTTATATAGGTCCTGATGAGACCCCAAAATGATCATTATATATATTAACATTGAGGAAGGAGATATGCTTTTACAGAGGAACGCTGTTTTCAGTCATGTTTGTGAGCTATAAACTCTCTTGGGCACTTAATCTTATTTTGCTTATGTTTACACATTTCAAACCCACGTTATTAGTCTGGTGGGAATATTAAATTAATATTAAATCTTTAATTGCATGTTTATGCCCATGTGTCTAAATGCATACATCGATCGGAGTATGATGTTACATGTATATCACACCGTGTAACATAATATGTATGTATGTATGTATATATGTATGTATGTATGTATGTATGTATGTAAGTCCCATAACCTTGACGGTCGTAGGGGCATCTCGACAGCCAGCAGCATGTCTGGACTTGCCAAGATGTTTCTGTAGGCTTATAACATAATGCATAAGATTTCTCCTTTCTTTTCAAAGGAACTTTGGATAAATTTACATAGTTTCTCTAATGTGTTGTCATTACTGGAAACATTGTTTTACCTTTATACAGTTTGTCTTAGCGGATTGTTCTAAATAGTATTTTAACTAATTTATTACTTTTTTTTAAATTTACTACTTAATTTTCTATTTTCCCCTTACATTAGGTGAGTAGAAGCCTGCTGCTCCAGCTGAAGCCTGCAGAAACCCTGTGGTTGCGGCTGGCCAAGGGGCGGGAATACGCTCTCTACAGCGACCACGAGCTCCAGACGTCCTTCTCAGTGTTCCTGCTCTACCCAGACACCTGAACAGCCGACCGATAATCTTCCTTGTATCACAGGCATTCAGTGTAAATTCATGGCGGTAAAACCTCATCTTCAGTGTCAATTATCTGGACATTTTAGTGTAGTACGTTGGATCAACCCTATCCCATAGCATACTGATATCTGTGAGGCAAAAATGCGATGTCGCTGACAGAATAATTATAAACCATTCAAGTATGAAAAGATAACAATAAGACAACAAATGCTCTTAGAAATGGTAGTAAATGTCCAGAATAATTTTGTTTTGTTTTGTTTTTCAGCATTGTTCGAAGTTGCAATGTAAGCTTTTAATCCTCTCTATTAGCACAATGATTAGAATCATATATGTAAAAAGACACGAATATTTCTTTAATTTGCACCAAAACCTTGCTTCCCAAACTGCACGTTATCCGTTCTTGTCACATGTAATTATGTTGGCAGATTTTTTTCTTGTCTAAACGTCTAGGGTATCAATGCCTGTCTGTATACTTAGCATCATTATTAGAAGCAGTGTTACTATAAAGTCAGTTTATAGTCAACTCAACTGCAGAAGCGCGTGTTATTGCCCTTGTCAGAAGGGTATTAAATCAGTTTACTTTACTATGAGTGACTGTGGATTTAGCGGCATAACTCCTGCTGATCATATTGCTGTTTGCTCCTGACACCATTGAGAGCAAATGTCTATAAGGATCAAACAATGGTGGCAGGGATCAAAAACTTGTCAAAAAATAGATTTGGCTCATATTTTGCACAGTGATAGTACTTGACCCACAACCCCTCAAAATAGACTTTCTTTCGGTCTAACACTGATCGTTGCC
>NW_017803955.1:39672-41517 GCF_001625305.1 Branchiostoma belcheri | reverse complement strand
TTTCATGTAACGTTTATGACGTCAAATATATGATTCATGATAATTTGATGACGCCATTGGTCAAAATTCAAGATGGCGGACCATATCAGTAACTCGGGTAAAGCCAGTTTATTTTCCTTAAAATTTGATGACTACTTGATATTCTATATAAAAAAACATATGAAAGATCTTAGTCAATTATATTTTTATGTTTGTTAAATGCTTGGAATCTAGATAAAATGATCTTTTCTTTCATTTCTAATGCTGCAAGGACCCTACTAAGCAGCTACGAAATGTATTTTTCTGAACAGAACAAGTTCTTTTCAAATCTCTTGTCCTTTTTTTTCCTGGCAGCCAGTCTTTAAAATATACCGAAGATCTGTGTTCATGTTAAGAACTCGAACGCTTCAAACAGCAGCCTGCCTTAGCCTCCTTTGCAGACTTCTGAAGTGGCGGCGTTATTTTTGGTGGGGATCTACACGAGCTGTATGTCGCAGAGAGACGGTTTGGCGACGGGGGACTTTGCCGGGAGGAGGCGGCGAACCCGTCCCTCCGCAGCATAACTCGCATCGCTCCCAGAAAAAACAAGAATTCCGAGATCTCATACCTCCATGAAATATGGGCTTGATATGTAAATGTAAATTTCTTCTTTAATTATGCAGATTACCTCGGCATTAACATGATATATGCATCTTGATGTATGTTAACTTTTGATTAAGTTACAGATGTCCCAAGTATGACATTCCCATCATTCACCATTAAGAAATCATAGAATTTTGCATAAATTATGCAAAGTAGGTCATCATTTGCATAATTGGTATCTGTTGATGTTCTGCCTGCCTGCCTGAAAAACAATCTGTCACCAAAACATCAAGACCATAGCATGTTCAGGACAAAAGATACAAAAACCGCAAGTTCTGCTGCAGTACCAAGGTCATCCACCAGGAGGCCCATATTTGACCTTGACCTTTGTCTTCCTAAGAATTACCAACATACCAAATATCATCACAATCCATAAAGGCGTTCTGAAGTTATGCTGACCACAACGTTGCGGAAACACACACAGACAGACACACACACACAGAGAGACATACATACATTCATACAGACAGACAGACACGCCAAAAACAATACCTCCATTTTTCATGGAGGTAATTAGAAGACTCAGAAGACTGTGAAGGAGGCTTCGTCTGCCTCTACTATACTTCGCTCTCCACGTGTCTTTTGCGCCTTGACTGGGATCACACTTCTCGCCCCTTTCTTGGCAAATGTCAAACTTATGGTCAAGATATTACTACTGTCTGTCTACTATTTGTCCTCCTGGCACCCCTTTAATGCTGAACCCATTGTAGGAAAATGCCCAGCAAATATTTGTTTACATGTGATGATGTATAGCTATATATAACGTTACGTCTCATCATCAATCAACTGTGTCATTGATGCCCCCCTCCCACACACACTTTTTCTGGGTGCCCTGCTGGTATGTACGCTAATGCCTTCGTGCTTTTGTAATGATGGAAATCATTGATACGAGTTGATACACCCTTCTTAAGCAAGGAAAACGTCCTTCACAATTGGCTGTTGTATCAGAACCCTTGTAGAATCTTCTATGTTTGAACCAGAAGCTGTGGGCTTTCCTGAAGTCATCAAGATGCCTTTTGAATTCCAGGACATTTAAAGAAGAATGGGAGTCCTTTTGAATTTTGACCATGGTAACCACTTCCCTGGGTTGACATTGTAGGCTTGCCACACCTGTACATTACTTGTGAAAAGTTGAAAGTTGTGGACACTAATACCGTTAAGTTTGATACTGGCCTCTTTTGCTTTTGCGAGTCAGCAAAAATTATGCCAGTTCCAAAACGAGGT
>NW_017803955.1:39489-39652 GCF_001625305.1 Branchiostoma belcheri | reverse complement strand
GTTCCAAAGCGGAGGTTGTGCCATCTTAAATCTTAACCAATGGCGTCATCAAATAAGCATGAATTATAAATTTGTAATCATAAATTACATGATATTACGTGAATGTCACGAATGTTTGATAAGAAGTACAATTTTACACAAAAACAAAGCTGGAAATTTCATT
>NW_017803955.1:36772-39392 GCF_001625305.1 Branchiostoma belcheri | reverse complement strand
CTAATGACGGTTACCATGGTAACCCGTTGTCAGTCCAGAAGAAGTCAACTTTTGTAAGTGAAAGGCAGGAGTCCTTGCCACATGATAACAGCTTAAGATTTCATTTTTAAAACTCTATAGCCAAGCTATTGATGCTTTTTTCACCTATAATGAAGTAGTTACAATTCTTCCACAATTGAATTAATGGTTTAGTCTTGGGGTCACTGTGGTCCGCCCCATGGAGAACCCAAACTTGTTTCTGATATAATGTATACAAAGTTCTAAGCCATACCTGTGCCCAAAATCAGCCAATTCTATTTGCATTTTAAGCGGCCATGGTTCGCCAAAGACGTCCCAAAAATGGGTTTGTCTTTAAACGTGTACTACAGCTCTCCACAAAAACATTTTGAGAATAACTTGATGTCATTTCCTTTGTTAAAACGTGGATAATAAAATATGTTAGTGACAATAAAATATGTGTTACTTTCTGTGAGATACAGAAGGTCAAAGATGGTCTATTTTAGGCGAGACTGATGCCTTCACAAGGTGAAAATCCGCCATTTCGAAAAAAGACCGTCGCCATGGCAACCAACAACCAGTGAACCAAAACTTTCCCATCCCTACCACCACACAAAATTTAAGAGAATTTTATTTTTTTTAGTTCGGCCACCTTATGCTTGGTTTTTATAGACAACAGCTCTTAAAGCTCTGTGATATATTAAAAACCACTACCTGCTTCAATATTCTTCTTTTTGATATTATGATAATTGAGGATATATATAACTATCTCTGTAAACAGATGACTTGTTGTGGCGCAATGTGGAGTGCAAACTAGTTCATGGGTTACATTAGGAATTATTCTCAGCCCATAGAGTTATATTGCTATTAATGTTTCCAAATGTTTCAAAAATAGAGAAGGAAGGGCAACTAACAGTAGATGATAGGTAGTTTATAGTATTATTGTAATGTATAGATTCCTAGAACTTTGCAATAGAATATAGTGTACCAGTATAAAATACTCATGTTTTACATACTGGATATCCTCTTGTACATTAAGCCCATCTGGGCATGCAATAAAGATTCATATCATTATCATTAATCAGGTTAGAACAAGAGCCTCCCAGAGCCAACTCATGAATATTTACTTAGGTTGGTCGCCCATATATAGATACATGATACGTCAAAAACGTTTGATACGTCAAAAACATTGTTACCAAAATTACAAGCGTCTGTCTCCCCGCTCGAAATCAATTTGTTGGAAATAACACTGGATTGGAAGGCTCACTGGTCCAGGTCAGGAATGGTTTTAGATGTCCCCATCGCTGAGCAGACGGTCATCACACGTGAGGATGTTTCTTTGGTCATGTGTACATTGAACCATATAAAGGATAGGAAAAGTGGTACACAATCAACCATCTTTAACAACTGGTAACGTTTTCTTTAATACCACAAGAGACGGAGAAGTTATGAGGGAGAAACGCTCCAAAGGTGTAGTTCTGTCGCCCGTCGCGTGATCGGAACAGAGAGAGGCAGAGAGGTAATCTATTTAGAGTGTTGATTCGTAAGGATGGTATACTTTACGAAATCCGTGTACGTAAGTGGTGAGACCAGGAGAACATACAGTTCAGATAATATTATAGGAAAGTAGTTATGCAGCGAAGAGGTGTACCCGGGTAACACACAAAGGTGAGTCAAGGTCAGGTCCTGGACGGAGAAAACAAGCCCTGCCAAATTTCGGCAGTTGTGCTGCAGGTTGACACAGTGACACTCAATTGTATAGCGATATCGTCCCATTGAATTATGCTCTCAGATGTTTCGGCAATTGGGGAAAAGGCCGGTGGGTGTTTTACCCTTAAGAAAAATAGCAAGGCCTTGTTCATATGAAACCAGCCGAACCGCGATTCGGGTAACTCGCATTCCTCACATCTGGTCCACGTACCATACATTCCTTTCAAACCGTGCCCGATCACGATTCTCTGAAACTGCATTCATTGTTGTTTGATGAACACATGCAAGGTAGCGTGTTATTAATGTGTTATTAATGTCAGAGGTCAACGACCTGCTTGCTGGTGCCCCCTCCCAGCGTATCTCGGCCGAATGCCGACGTGGTCCCGCCAGAGGCGGTGAAGCTCGTCCTAGAACGGACACATTATTCGACCATTACTGCTCTTTAACCCTATCTAGACCGGGGGGGCTAAAAGTGCCCGCGGCAACTTTGATGTCACATAGCGTCTGAACGGCTAGAGCTAGAACCGCCAAACTTGGTGACTTTTCCTAAAATATTGTTGGCAACAAATCTGTATCATTGGAATAAGATTATGGCAGGCAACGGGTTTCTGACAGGCATTTTTTGCCAAATTTAATAATTTCCATTTAAACAACAGAATTTTATGGGTTTTATGTCAAGTTACACATTGTTTCTAATATTAATAACATCACATATAATTATATGTAAATTTTATCATTAAAAATGCATAATTTATGCTAATTTGATGACGTCATTGGCCAAAATCCAAGATGGCGGACCATATCATTATATCAGGTAAATACAGCTTATTTTCCTTAAAATTTCATCAATACTCCCATTTCTTTTTCTAAAAAAGGTTTAAATGAAGGTCTTTAGTCTGTTTACAATGTATTT
>NW_017803955.1:25185-36752 GCF_001625305.1 Branchiostoma belcheri | reverse complement strand
CAGTAGCTTACAACTGGGCTAAAAGTTGACCACCACGATGTGCGCATCGTCACAGTTTTTTGGGGGGCAAACCCGTTTGCCATAAAATTTACCAGGGGTCTTTGGCATCAATGTAAAGGCGAAGAAGTGGGCTATCACACTGTGGTATTAGCTAATGGGATCCAGTTGAACAGCAAAAAAGACAAGCACAAATAAAGTGACCAAAATTACTAATGTTTGGAAGGCCGTAGCGCTAGCTGTTATTTTGCAATGCACGAAATATCTACCTGGTTGTACACGGCAAAGCCTGCAGATATGAAAAAAGTATAAACATTATGTAGGTCTGAGGTATTTTTGTTACACTATAGGCAGTTGTTTACACCCATGCAACGGGGTCAAATCGTGACCCGGCAAATGCCGTATCGAAGAGAATAACGCGTTCTACGGTGACCTGCGGTTCGACTGTGCTGTTTGATGATAACACGCAATGCGGCGTGTTATTAATGTCAGAGGTCAACGACCTGCTTCCCAGCGTATCTCGGCCGAATGCCGACGTGGTCCCGCCAGAGGCGGTTAAACTCGCCCTAGAACGGACACATTATTTGACCATTACTGCTCTTTAAGTTGCTGCCACGTAAAAGTTGGTATTGCATATAAAAAAAGAAATATCACTCCGTAATCCATGACCAGGCGAAGTCACATTGAAATCACATTGCGTTCAGACGCAAATCGCGATGCGGGGAAACCGATTCGAAACCACCTCTAGAAGTGGCTTGGGATCGAGGCGCTTTCAATGTGATTTCGGAGCGTTCAGATGGAGCCACTTGAAACCGGCTTCGGGGTAAACCACATGTAAACCGCCTTGGGTGATTCCGTTTAGACACGGCCTCTGATAGCAGCGGGGCTCGCCACGTGCGAACTCACGGTCTCATGAATATTTATCAGATTCGAAAGGAAACAGTGCCATGGTGATCATGCGAACAGCGCGTGATAACATGAATATTAATGTTTCCAAATGTTTCAAAAATAGAGAAGAAAGGGCAACTAACAGTAGATGATAGGTAGTTCATAGTATTATTGTAATGTATAGATTCCTAGAACTTTGCAATAGAATATAGTGTACCAGTATAAAATACTCATGTTTTACATACTGGATATCCTCTTGTGCATTAAGCCCATCTGGGCATGCAATAAAGATTCATATCATTATCATTAATCAGGTTAGAACAAGAGCCTCCCGGAGCCAACTCATGAATATTTACTTAGGTTGGTCGCCCATATATAGATACATGATACGTCAAAAACATTTTGATACGTCAAAAACATTGTTACCAAAATTACAAGCGTCTGTCTCCCCGCTCGAAATCAATTTGTTTGGAAGTAAACACTGGATTGGAAGGCTCACTCGTACAGGTCAGGAAGGGTTTTAGATGTCCCCATCGCTGAGCAGACGGTCATCACACGTGAGGATGTTTTCTTTGGTCATGTGTACATTGAATCATATAAAGGATAGGAAAAGTGGTACACAATCAACCTCTATCTTTAACAACTGGTAACGTTTTCTTTAATACCACAAGAGACGGAGAAGTTATGAGGGAGAAACGCTCCAAAGGTGTAGTTCTGTCGCCCGTCGCGTGATCGGAACAGAGAGAGGCAGAGAGGTAATCTATTTAGAGTGTTGATTCGTAAGGATGGTATACTTTACGAAATCCGTGCACGTAAGTGGTGAGACCAGGAGAACATACAGTTCAGATAATATTATAGGAAAGTAGTTATGCAGCGAAGAGGTGTACCCGGGTAACACACAAAGGTGAGTCAAGGTCAGGTCCTGGACAGAGAAAACAAGCCCTGCCAAATTTCGGCAGTTGTGCTGCAGGTTGACACAGTGACACTCAATTGTATATCGTCCCATTGAATTATGCTCTCAGATGTTTCGGCAATTGGGGAAAAGGCCGGTGGGTGTTTTACCCTTATAAGAAAAATAGCAAGGCCTTGTTCATATGAAACCAGCCCAACCGCGATTCGGGTAACTCACATTCCTCACATCTGGTCCACGTGCCACACACACCTGTGAAACCGTGTCCGAACATAATGCGCTTGAGCTACATTTATTGCTGTTTGATGATAACACGCAAGGCAGCGTGTTATTAATGTCAGAGGTCAACGACCTGCTTGCTGATGCCCCCCTCCCAGCGTATCTCGGCCGAATGCCGACGTGGTCCCGCCAGAGGCGGTGAAGCTCGCCCTAGAACGGACACATTATTTGACCATTACTGCTCTTTAAGTTGCTGCCACGTAAAAGTTGGTATTGCATATAAATAAAGAAATATCACCCCGTAATCCATGACCAGGTGAAGTTACATTGAAATCACATTGCGTTCAGACGCAAACCGCGATGCGGGGAAACCGATTCGAAACCACCTCTAGAAGTGGCTTGGGATCGAGGCGCTTTCAATGTGATTTCGGAGCGTTCAGATGGAGCCACTTGAAACCGGCTTCGGGGGAAACCACATGTAAAGCGCCTTCACTGACTTCATATGAACACGGCCTAAGTCGATGGATACCAGCAAAATGATGACGGATTCGGTTTAGCTGGTGATCGAGGACTGTTTTTCGGACACATTAGAAAAGGTTCATATATATCAGTGAGTTTGAAATAAAATTTGTTCCCGGTCATTTTATTCTATTTAAGTTTTAGTCTTTGAGTGTAGTAAGGGAGATGATGAGTATGGGGATATACTTCCGGATGAAAGTGTAGGAAAGGATAAGGTGACATGCCTTAGCAGTGTGATTAATAAACTAATTACACTGCGCTGTCATTGGTCATCCGTGATAACCTAATTAACCAACGCCATATAAGGCATGCACGCCTTATCACTCTATCCATTTCTTCGGAGACATCCGCAAGACCAAAGAGCAATGTTGGGGCCGTCCCTTAGGTATGGACAATGCGGGATTTCCAGAGCGAAGTCAGGGTCTCGGGTCAGATAGTCTCGGACGCTTCCCACCCGCCCGTTCATCTCAGCAAACAATGCACATTTGCAGGATCTCGGCACTGTCCCATAACTTATGCAGGGTGATCCGATGAATGCGCAGTGTGATTAGTAAACTGTGTTTCTCTGCGTCACGTGATCCCTTCTGAAAAACCTCTGCTGTCGACTGATATGACACGGATGTTGGATAACAACCCTCAGGCACGATCCAGAAACGTGCCGGGGGCAAATCTAAGTCCCTATCTACGCGGAGAATAACGTTACCATAGCTGTGCCTGGGCACTAATTTAATTCTAATTCAATTTAATTTATTTACTTTATGAAGATTTACCACATCTGTGGAAGGATTAACATAACAGGTGGATATCATCTCCGTCTTCAAAGATGCCAAACCTGGGACCAGACTGTAAGGTTTGAACCACTCTTTTCCTCATTTCGATAAGTGTGGTGGGTTCTTTAACGTGCGTAGGGTGTGGCTCTACCAAACACGGGGCCTCCATTTAACGTCCTATCCGAGGGACATCCGTAACCGAAGCTAGGCACTCATTCACACCTGAGTAAAGTGAGGAAAGTTGTGTAAAGTGCCTTTCCCAAGGGCACAAGATCGGCGGCGTCGGGCATGATTCGAACCCTGGACCTTTTGGGTCTGAGGCTGTATCGTTACGCCACACGACCACACATTCTGGCATAGGTACGGTAGTAGTAGTAGTAGTAGTAGTAGTAGTAGTAGTAGTAGTAGTAGTAGTAGTAGCATTAGCAATAGTAGTAGTAGTAGTAGTAGTAGTAGTAGTAGTAGCATTAGCAATAGTAGTAGTAGTAGTAGTAGTAGTAGTAGTAGTAGTAGTAGTAGTAGTAGTAGTAGTAGTAGTAGAAATAAAAGTACGTCAATTAGTGAAGTTGTATAGTAGGGGTTATAACGCCCCTTACAGGGTGGCACTCCATTTCGTTGGCTGACACAAGATGGAGTTTTAGAATTACACTGCCTCACCCCTAAACCAGGGCGTTACGGGTTTGAGGAATGTCAACAACAACCAGAACAGTTACAGTAGATTCAATATTAACCGTTTTACAAATAACATCCCAATTGACCCCGGGGAGTTTATGTAATAAGTAACATAATGTTTGTTCTTGATCAACGTGTTCAAACCTGTAACAAACAAACAACCAGCCATATTTGCGTTTATTCGACCGTTTGTGCCATCCTCTGCAGAGTTTTCAGGGAAAAGTGAACAAATGCTCGCCTCTACCAGGCCCAATACAGCAAACTGTATTCCTTTAGTGGACCAACTCTTCTGGAATGTTATGTATCTAAGTATTTGAATAATTAAATTGCTGGTAGTTTACTCTTTCTGGTCGCTAACGAAGGTTGGTAGAGGCTGAATAAATGCCATGTGACGGTCCTTTTACCCTCATGTTTTATTCAAGCAGTTACTAAATAGCAAATACGTTCGAATTTTGTGCACTTTACTGGTAAAAAGAAGATATGTAAATGGCATGCGCACTTGTTGACGTAAGAAAACTAAGGTGACCCCGTCCAATACAAATACTGTGGGCTGTTTAGAGAGTAACGCTCGAGACACGTCCTCTAAAAAACAACAGCTGCAATGGCGAGTCGCTGGTGTTCGCCGTTTCTTATGATCGTCTCAGTGATGTTTTGTGGAAAGACTTCAGCACAGGGAGGTGGAGAAAACCTGGCCAACATTGCCGCGTGTGACAGGTTCGGTTTAACCTTTCTTCTAAAAGGAGGGCTTCTGAGTGTTTGAGGGAGGGCTGTTGTATCCATAACTGTGCGTTATCCAGCACAATGCTCAGGCAGGGTTCTGGATAGTCCATACGTATCCAGAACCCTGCCTGGGGCATGTCTACGTTCTTCGATACACGGCGACTATGCAGACCCGTACCTGGGACAAATATACGTTATTGGATACAAGGCGACTATTCAGAACTGTTCCTGGGTCAAATGTACGTTCTTGAATACACGGAGACTATCAAGAACCGTGTCCTATGCAAATTTCTGGATACGCTGAGAGTAATACTAGCTATTCCGAACCTTGTCTGGGAAAATCTACGCTCTTGGGTACAAGGAGACTATTCAGAACCCGTACCTTATCCTAAAGCTAGCCCATTCGGGCATAGAAATAGATAGACACGGTTCTGGATACAAAAAGGGATGTTTGTTTCGGCTGATTGCATCTACAGTAGCCTCTCAGCGGTGCCTGCCTGATTAATGACTAATTACTAGTCTAGTTACTACCTTGTAAGGTTTGGTCTATGAACATTGTAATATGTCCTAATCAAAACGATCCTAATCTTAAAGCGATATTATGTAAGGTTTTCACTATTCTCAACGTCATTGTTTTTCTTGCGCTATAAGCCTACCTTGGTTCATAATGACATTTGGGGAGTAAAAGATTAACGTCGTTGCGCCGCAAAAACGTGTTGGAAAACTGCCAGGATACCCGAACAAAAACCGGTGTTTGTTGTCTTCGTCAGAAAGACTATGGAATTGTCCCGCCGTATTGTGGGTTTTAGCGGAATAACTCTTGAAGGCATAATTCAACGTCCATGGTTTTTGATTACCGTTCTTGAGGCCGAAGTCAAGTGCAAGTTTAGGCTTCGTGGGGAGTCCGTACGTCACGTTAGCGCACCTTTTGTGTTTGTGGCTTGTTAGCAGAATAACGTTTGTATATGTAAATTGATGCTTATAATTTTTGGTAGGCAGGTTACTTTTGTTGAGACCAAGGTTAAGTTCGTTAACGGGCTTCGTTGGGGTTTCCTACGTCACTGTAGCGGACCTTTTGTGTTCAGAAATAACGATCTTCCCCGCCAACCTCTGCATGGAGACAGCCGACAGCTGACCATAGCCGGGAACCCCATAATGGGATGGGATCAAATAATGTTACATCGAGGTATGGTTCATTATAACTTCAGCGGGAAGAGGAAAGCTTGGAAATGCGTCAGGTTATTTCATACGGCCACACCGAGTAATTGTTATGGATGATGTCCACTGGAGACCTTAAATTTATCGTGAAAGAGCGATAAAAACACGAAGGGCCGAAAAAACAAGATGCTTAGATTTGGAATATACTAACTGTAGAAATACAACTGTTAGGACATAAATTGAATAAAAAAACGCAGTGTAACAAGTAACAAGTCTTCTATTATATATATAAAAATAAATCAACAAAACAGCAGTAATCGCCCTGTTCTGGTTCTTTCCTTTCATCAGATCTTCTCTTATTATATTTTGCGAAGTGACACTAATACAGTAAGCAGAATTTTTTGTAACAGTTTTTTTTTTCAATAACAGTCCAAAATGAAATAACTTAGGGGGCCTAACACGGGTGAAGGCGCGTGTGTTAAATCTGTGGCGAACCCTTTCAGGGTGCTCCGTAGCATAAAAAAGGAGTACAGAGATCCTTTTGTACGCTAGACCAAACTGATTATCAAAAAAGTAAAGAATACACATGTTCATTTCTCTAGAACAATGTACCTCTGACGAAGACATGGGATCTCCGACCTCTAGTTTACATTATTCTTAGGAGCCTCCTAAAATACAGCGGGCCTGGCGCAACTTATTATCGCGCTGCGCTGCGTCGCCTGGAAAGCGAAATAGCGACGCCAATATGTTGAAAGTTATTGAAAATGACAATCTACATGAGAAAATTTCAATTATCTATATGGACAGTTTTGGCGCAAAGATCTTCTGTAATATCGCGTTAAGGTTTTAACTATCAGAGCAAGACCCTTTGACTTAAATCCGTTTTTTACTGATGTTGTGCTTTCTACGTATCAGCTTTTTATAAAGATATTTCTATTTTTAAAATAGAATTGGGCTAGTTGATGAGTAAAATTGGGGTAATTCCCGATGTTTTCTCCTCAGTGAGATCTACTGTTCAGGACGTCTGTTAGAAGCAGTCCAGAACGCTCATGTTTTCAACGATTCCAAAACATTTGTGGACATGAAAATGAAGACAGAACAAGGTGAGTATCGAAAGTGCATTCTCAATATTCTTCCATTCCTGACACTGCACGAACAGTTGTATTTACCAAAAATGCTTGTAAAGTTTCTTTATTTTGTATAATAGCAGGGGGAGAGGGGAGTTGGGGGAAAAGTTCTCATGATTTGGGTTTGTACATACGTAACGTAGCTAGAGATCGACATAAACGCACGTAAATTGTGTAAATGTACATAGATATTCGACTTACGTTTTTAGCCACACCTCACCGGGTCTAACAGTACAGTTTGTGCCCATTTTGCAAGAATTCTAGGAATTGAACAGGACTTCCCGCGCATGCGTGGTGAACGTCTGCATGATCGTATCCCGAAGTAGATTCCCCGATAGATACCTGTGTATTGGGTATCTATAATAGAGACAATGATCACATATTGGTACCGACATTTGGAGTGGGAATAATGTTTGATGCAATTCATGACAGTCCCTTACATTCATCCGTTTTTAATCTAGTCATTTACTCAACAATTCATTACCGTAACATAACGCTTCTAAAACTCAATTTTTCCTTGCGTTTTCTATTGTGTCCTACCATTTCACTGCGTTCGTTATGATCATTGGGTGGGAATTTGGTCATGTGCTTTCAACATCTTTGTTCTTCATTACGTTGTGTTACATATGCATTATCGTCTGTATTTCCTTTATATTGGAATCGTTTTTGTTGATTTATCCTCTCATTTTCTTTCAAAGTGGTAGCGTAAAAATAAGTCTTAGCTACTTGAGTGTGTTGCCACTTTATGATAATAATGAGATCCTTAATAAAAATGTTTGATGCGTACTAGATGAGATTCTCCGTGCGTTTGACGCGCTGGCGGGGAGCGGTGCTGACATCAGCTCAGCAGAAGTCATGCAGGGGTTCCTGGATCAGTGGTTCGACCCACCGGGGTCCGAGTTCGAGGTGTGGGAGCCGACTGACTGGAGGGACAGGTGTGTATAGTATAGTATAGTGTATTGTTGCTCTCCACCAGTTAAGAGATACGTGTTTATGACGTATTGCGCCCATCTGTATGGCGATTTATTATTTATTTCAAGACGCAAACAATACAATACATAGTGATGATGCACTCAAGCAATATGCTGATATAAAATGCCGATACAAAAATTGTTTTAGAATTGTTATGAAAGTACCTCGTCGATGTAGTACTAGCAAGATGTTCGTTTTCCACTACACTGAGTGTACACTGACACATTTGAAAGTAGGCGGAGGAGGATTTGTTACTCTTTTTTAAAGCGATTATTTTCCTCCGATAACTCCATCATTACTCGCTTACTAAGACCGACGCCTTCTACAGACGCTTTATTCCGTCACAGTTACGGGTTACTATAAGCAGCTAGGTTATTTTTATGTCTTTTTTGTATTCATTAGAGTTTTGCATTATTTTAAGATGTATTGTTTTACCGCTGCTATGGGTATTTTTTTTACCTGAAATAAAGAATAAAGAGTACATTCTGATAGCACGTCGGCAGAACGTTCTGCACCTGCGCGAAACCCGTGCTATGTATTGTGCATAGCACTTCGGCAGAACGGCTCATATAAGGTCGTATTTGCGTGTATAAGTTAAACATCCCGACTGTAGTTTCCAAATGGTGTGTCGGACAAGATATCTGCAACAGGGAAAATTCTGATGCCACGTTGATCAAACATCCAACGAAAACCATGGGGAAAAATCAGGGTTTTTGCGCAGGCCCAGTACGTTCTGCTGAAGTGCTCATTCTGGTAGACATTTTTGTGATGTGTTATCATTTTTTTTCAAACACTATATTGGAGCTATAACATGTTCTCGGTTTATTAACCTGAATAAAGAGAAAGTCAATTCCTCCTCATCAACCTGGCTTTGATGTTGACGTCACTATCGAGGCAGTGACCTTGCGCCTGTTTTTCATAGTCCCAAGTTTTTAGACAACGTGGCAGACAGCAGTCTGAGGGAGTGGGGACGGAAGATCCACGAGCTGTGGAAGAGCCTGGGTAGAAAAGTCAGTACAAAAGATTCTGTTACCGTTTGCTTATTATACTTGTTATTAATTTAGTGAAAGTTAAGAAACATGTGTTTAATTGGTGTGTGCGTGAGAGAGTGTATGCGGGTGGTGTATGGACGCGCACGTGTACGCCTGTATTTGTGCCTGCACGTGTGTAGGCATGTGTGTGTGTGCATTTGCTATTGTGTATTTGCGCGTTGAGTGTTGGCGTGTCTGTTTGTTTATTTGTTTGTTTGTTTGTATGTATGTTGTGTGTGTGTGTTTGTGCCTGTGTTTGTATGTGTATGTGTGGTGTGTAATGGTGTGTACTGCCATGCCATGATGATGACCGTTGCTGTTCTCAGGTAAAGCCTGACGTGCGGGACCGTCCCCATCTCTACTCCATGCTGTACGTGCCGTATCCTGTCATCGTTCCGGGCGGCCGCTTCCGCGAGTTCTACTATTGGTAGGCGCAGTAGGATAAATTTAATCTCCAAGCAGATTCTTGGAGGCAAGGGGAGTCTATATCGGCCGCCTGTAGCCGCTGAGATTCTTGGAGTGACTAATGGTTAAAGGTGGCCAAATTTGTGGCCTGGGAGTGTGTCTGGGGACTTTGGGGACATCTTAGAAATACTCGTGAGGGTTATTTCATTTCATTACGAATGGTCATTGAATTTTTTGGGGATAAGTACCTTATTTAGTGCATGACAATAATTTATGCAAATTTTGATGACGTAATCATGGCGCCATCTTGAGTTATAAGCCACGCCCTCTTATTAGAAAAATTAATTTCCCTGGCCAACGCTTTGGTCACCATATTTTGTTGATAGGTACACATTAGTATATAGCAAAAAAACTGACGCGAGGATTTTTGAATATCTTTAAATGTGGATTTTTGATGGCGGCGATCAGTGTACGATCTTAGTTTAGAAGCTTATGTTTCAAAGAAGACCAGTTTTTGTCGCTTTCCATGAGCAGTTTTTCCACATTTTCATCCTGAAAATGCTGCATATGTCGTAGAGGTTACAGAATGTCCATTCTGAAGCCAAAAAGAGCCGAAATCGCAAGATTTTTGGCCCGCATTCCAAAGGTCCCGATGACTTCCGGTAAAATGCGGGTCAATGAACCTTCAACTTGCTGTAATTAGCATACTGAAGCGTGATTTAGAAAAACAGACCGGGAATACGTCCAGTAAAAAGAACAGCCAAAACAAGGGCGGTGTTTAAAAAACACACCGGCGACGTGAGTATTTTAATAATATAATAGTATAAATTTGTAACCCTTTTGATATAACTTGAGTACAAGGAATTTTTCTTATAACGGATTGTTGTTTTAGTACTACTAGTATTTTAAAATGTGTGTGTTTTTAACACCGTATTGTATGTAGGAAGTTGTATTGTTTGTTTTTGAGGGTGCTAATATGATGCATGCATCAACGAATGAAATGTGTACCCTGAGCTGTAACTCACATTCGTATGGATTTATGTTTGATTATTTAGGAAGTACGTGAGTAAGGTATAGTTATTAGGAAAGAATGGTATCTGACGCAAGTATTACCAAATAAGGATGAAATTTTTAATAGGTATTGCCATATATAATAGACACGGCACGCTACGTGTACACTGAGTGGGTCTCCACCAGAAAGCAGACCGGGCGCTCCTCCAAGGTTCCCCAGATATCTGGCGTCTCCATATTCCACCTAACATGTCTGACTTTCCTCAGCGCCTTCACAAATTCACGGAGGCGCTGAAGGGACTTGTGCAGAGCTACCCCAAGGTCACAGTATGGGACCATAGACGTCTGTGGAGACGCAACCCAAACTACTTTGCGTCTCATGCCCGTAGCCTCATGCTCCCCCGGACCCCTAGGAACCTCGAGGTCCACTCAAGCAGTGGGAATAACCCCCCATTCAAAATCCTGGCTACGGGCATGCGCCTGACGGCTTACACTTGTCCGATCTGGGAAACCTCCAGTATTACAAGAGTGTCCGCGGGGCTTTAGACCGCCAGCTAAAGCACATTTAAAACGTGTTCGCTTGTCCCTTGTGAACCCCTTTCCTTTCTCATTCCGACACAATTTGTGCCCGATTGGCTGGTTTCCCCTTTTCGTTCGCATACGCACGTGGTCTTGGTTTCTTTCACGCAGTTAGGCGGGTTTTGGCCGGGTTTTTGACATGAGACACATGTTAATATATTTGAGACAATCTCTATCCTACATCATGCCTCGCACGTGTTGATACTATGCATGGTTTGTGATACAACAGAATAAAAGGTTGCATATCTCGCCAAACAAGAAATGTCTCTTCTGTTTATTGTGTTAGATTGCACTATATAACTAGCGGTGACCTGGCCCGATAAAAGGCGTAACGTAAACAACCGGAGCTTAGTCTGACGTAAACCTTCGTGGTGTTCACATCGCGGAGAGCTCCGCTGCGTAATACTTCAATATCTAAGGCCCATTGCGCCCCACACATTCAGAGAAACAAGTATGGCATTGTATAATAGTGTATACAATAGTGTATATAATTTACGGGCAGCATCCTTGCACCGACAAGCGATACCCCGACCCGTACGGTGAATGTCGGGTCTGGACACCGTGTAGTAACCGGCATCGCCGTCTCAGT
>NW_017803955.1:23480-25165 GCF_001625305.1 Branchiostoma belcheri | reverse complement strand
CGAGGATTTTTGAATATCTTTAAATGTGGATTTTTGATGGCGGCGATCAGTGTACGATCTTAGTTTAGAAGCTTATGTTTCAAAGAAGACCAGTTTTTGTCGCTTTCCATGAGCAGTTTTTCCACATGTTCATCCTGAAAATGCTGCATATGTCGTAGAGGTTACAGAATGTCCATTCTGAAGCCAAAAAGAGCCGAAATCGCAAGATTTTTGGCCCGCATTCCAAAGGTCCCGATGACTTCCGGTAAAATGCGGGTCAATGAACCTTCAACTTGCTGTAATTAGCATACTGAAGCGTGATTTAGAAAAACAGACCGGGAATACGTCCAGTAAAAAGAACAGCCCAAAAAAACGCCATTATTTCGCGCCCCCCGAGGTCACGTGACCACAGCCAGGATGGCGGATTTTGTGTCCTTGGGCTCTTGTCGTCTTGCCAGACGATCTACAGCTTCAGTCGTTCTCTGCGGGTCTGCCTGAACAGCGCCTTTCGTGGCTGGTACAGCCGATTCTGGACCGGCAGGCTCTGTCGCAGAACCGGCAGCAGTACTCCTGTGTGATGCTTTTCTCCTCTCCCTTTCGTCTGCTCCTTGCGTCTGCCTTTCTACTCTCTCTAGCTTTGAACAGTTCTGTCCCTTTGTGTATCGCTGCTCTCCACATACTTCTATCGCTTGCTACCTTCTCCCAGGACTCAATGGAGAAGTCTTGGAGAGTGGCTTTGCACATATCCTTAAACCTCAGCTTAGGCCTTCCTCTTTGTCGACTCCCTTGAGAGAGTTCACCGTACAGTATTTTCTTAGGAAGCCTGTTGTCGTCCATCCTCGCCACATGGCCTAGCCAGTGCAACCTGTTTCGCCGCAGGATCTCGAACAAGGACAGTGATCCTGCTTGCTGGAGAACTTGCTCATTTGTGATTTTGTCCTGCCATTTTATGTTTAAGATCTTCCGCAAGCAGCGTAGGTGGAAACTGTTGTCTTTTTTTCCTGTCGTGAGTAGACTGTCCAAGTTTCGCTGCCATATAGTAAGGTCGACAGTACACATGTGTTGTAGACCAGTACCTTTGTCTTTTTTGTCAGCTTCTGATTTCCCCACACTCTCTTACTTAGTTTTCCGAAGGAAGCAGCAGCTCTGCCGATCCTTACATTTATTTCCTCGTCCAGAGAGTGGGTACTTGTCATCACTGATCCCAGGTAAGTGAACCTGTCAACTGTTCGGAGGGCATTTCCGCGCAGTGTGATCAAAGGTGGGACGGGAGTACCTTGCCCCATTACCTCCGTTTTCTTGACACTGATGGTAAGGCAAAAGAGGTCACAGGCCCGGGCCAAGCTGTCCAACAGTCCCTGCAGTGCAGTCTCCTTATGAGCCGTGAGTGCTGCGTCATACGCGAAGAGGAGCTCCCTGCATAACGCCCTAACAGTTTTGCTTCTTGCCCCGAGTCTTGCCAGGTTGAACAGTGAGCCGTCTGTGTGTGACCTTATGTACACACATCCTGGTTTCCCTTGAAGGCATAACGGAGGAGTACAGCAAATTAAATGCTAAAGAGGGTCGGCGCCATCACACACCCTTGCTTGACTCCATTCTTGATGTCAAAGAAGTCAGATGTTGCACCCGAACTGGACACAGGCTTTCATGTCCTCGTGGAAAGAGATGACCAATTGTAGGAGTTTGGGTGGACATCCAACGCTCTT
>NW_017803955.1:14792-23270 GCF_001625305.1 Branchiostoma belcheri | reverse complement strand
GGGGGGGGGGTTAGGCAAGATAACTCAAGAAGCAGTGGATGGATTAGAATGAAACTTGGTAGGTGGGTAGGTCTTCATGAGACCTAGAAATGATTAGATTTTGGCCCCCTGGCGGCTTTTCAAGGTACTGCAGCAGAACTTCCGGTTTTGATATCTCGTGATCTGGACATGCTGGGGTCACGAATTTTGGATGGCAGATAGCTCTTGGGATAGGAAAGAAGTGACATGAGTTTGGGTCTCTTAGCGGCTTATTCTGGAACTGCAGGAGCATTTGTTGAAAAATTTGAAGGAGGATAACTCAAAAACCGGTTGACGGATTGTCGTGATTTTTGGTATGTAGGTAGTTGAAGTGATGCTTGACATAATCAGATGCCAATTATGCAAATCAGGAGCTTATTTGCATGATTAATGAGGAAATTCTATAAATCTGCTTTGTTTGATAATAGAACTATAAAGCACTTGTGACATCTACTTGAGAACGAGAAAAACATCTGAGGATATAGATTATGTGAATGAGGACCTGATTTGCATAATTAATGGAAAATTTTATAATTTCATAGTTGTAACTGCTGGGAATTTCATACTTGCCACATTTGGAAGTTACGTGAAGGTGAACATCAATAAACATAATTAATTCAAATCATGACCTCATTTGCATAATTTATGACTTACTTAGACTTAGGGGCTC
Source organism: Branchiostoma belcheri (assembly GCF_001625305.1). NCBI lineage: Eukaryota > Metazoa > Chordata > Leptocardii > Amphioxiformes > Branchiostomatidae > Branchiostoma > Branchiostoma belcheri. The sequence continues at coordinate 22,582 of NW_017803955.1, read as the reverse complement.
CCGCGTCTCGTGACGCATGAGGCAGTCAAAGCATCCCAGCTTCCTCTGTCAGCAGCCAGCCTCAAGGCTTCCTTCCAGCTCATGCTGACTGCCTGAAGGTCCCTCTCCACTGTCTGTCGCCAGTTCATCTTTGGGCGCCCCCTCCTTCTCCGTCCTTCTGGGCACCACTGTAGGACTTGGTTGGCTAGTCTGACAGGTGGGAGTCTGACAGTGTGTCCTAAGCAGCTGAGCCGGCGTTTGCAGATGATGGAGGACACTGGTTGTTGCTTAGTTTGAAGTCTGATGTTATTATTCGAGATAAAGTCATCCCATCTAATGCCCAGGATTTTCCTTAGACACTTCCTTAGCCATTTAGTATTTTTTCAGCATATTGAATCTTCATAGTTACATTTAAACAAAGCATAAGATTTGAAAAATGCATTATCACAGCTGAAAGTTTGTGTATACTACATTTTGCTATAATTATTTCAATAGTCATTTCCATTCATATCATTTCATTCTATGATCTCAAAAACATGTAATAAACATTATTGGGCCAAAACATGTTGGTCTTGCATTTTGTTGCAAGCGCTTAACTAACTTGATTTAAAGAATTTTCAAGTCCTCTTGTCAGTCCTATGTACCATATCATAAATTCTGTGCCACATGGAAAGTTAGGCTTTATTTTCATGCTAACTAATTATGAACATACATTTTAAACATTGGCTGTCTGTCAACAACAGATGATTTGCATGTTTACTGGAATAAGAGAATTTTGGTCTGCTTTCAGTACTTTTTTGAGGCTACTTAGTACCTCATCTGTTTTTGACAAGTCCCCCATTTTAACTATCAAGTCTAAATTCTCCCTAGCCATGTGTCATCTGAAAAACTTCCTGATGTAGTACTGCAGGTTGGGAGAATTGGCAGCCCCGATCACAGCAAGGACAATGACATATAATGTCATTAGGATGAAGAACTTATGGCGCTGGAAGAAAGATGGTGCCTGGACCCTTGGCCTTGCTTTCCTTTCAGCATAGACAAGCACATACTTGACTCTCAACAGTTCATTGTTGCTCACGATGTAGTACTTCTCTGGTACTTCATGTTTGTCTTTGTTCTTGGCTCTCCCATTCTCTTCCACCTTGCTCTTGACATACTTTGGGTCCATGATGACCTCACACACAGCCACACAGCTCATGGTTTCTCCCAGCATGCTCCTGTCCCACCCCTGACCTTTGTGACTGTAGATGATTGACACCCCAAGGTCACCTGATAGGTAGGTTCCCTCTCCAAATAAGGAATTCTTGTTGAGGTGTGCATGTAGCCCATTGTGCAGTATGGAGTGGAAGTTGTCCAGCCTGCTCCCGTGGAAGGCGTACAACAGACTTCTGTCTTGTCGTGTCTCCTCAAACCTGGCGTCTGTGCTCTCACTGTGGATAACTTCGAACATGTGGGAGGGGGGCGGAATGTTGGTGCTGGTGTAACCTGTTAACCTCTGCACTTCTTTGTACTCGGCGGGTTCACAGGATCGCAGGTGGAAGTTTCTAGTCTCCAGGTCCCAGTGGACCAGCTGTAATGTCTGGGGGTCAGAGGTTACCCGACTGTCCTGAAGCAGCTCCTTTACTCCTGACAGTCTTCTCCACACTGATTTCAGTGCGGGGAAGTCCTTCTCGTCGTTATGCCGTGCGAACCGGGAAGGGGCGGAGTACGGTGTCGTGTCGGTAACTCAGCAGCGCCGCCGCGAACAGGCTCAGCTGCAGGTCCGCCGCCAACACGTCTCCTTCCAGCTTCTCTCGTACATTGGTCCTCACGTCTTCTGTCATAGCTTACAGAATATTACCGTTCCAATGTCTTAACACATATGCTCACATATACTATAGTCTAACTTAGAGCTCCACGTCGAATTCCCAAGGACTTGAAGTTATAACGGCCACGAGTTACAAAGCAAGTTTAAAACAGTGTAACACATTTCCGAGTAAGCAAAGTACATTTGTACACTCTCAAGCTGACAAACTGAACGTGTTTCATTTAAGACTTTCAGAAGGTCGTCCAACCTGCTGAGAAGCAAACTTTTCCGTGTCAACATCCGCCATTTTGTCTTCTGCTAGTTCCTTAGACACTTGCTGTCAAAGGCATCAAGTCTCATTTCTTGACTTAGTTTCAGGTGTCAGGTTTCGCAGCCATACAAAAGTGTTGACAGGACGTTGCTGTTGTAAAAGCGCATCTTGGTCTTGAGGGACAGTTTCTTGTTTCTCCAGAGTTTGCCCAGCTGGTTAAATGCTGCTGAAGCCTTACCAACTCTGCAGTCAAGTTCTTTGTCCATGTCACCATTGCTATTGATGGAACTTCCAAGATATATAAGTGAAGTAATTTATATAAGCCTCATAATTTATGAGGAAGTGCTATAATAGCCTTTTTGTTAAGATAAGGCTGTCATTGGGTGGAGAATATGATCAACTGATATAATCCATGCAAATGAGGCTCTTATTTACAAAATCAATGAATAAAATTGTATAATTCGTCTCGCGCAAGGGTTAACATCATTTGGCGAAGGTATGAGATCGTGGAACTCTTGTTTATATGTAAGCTGCCACTATTTGCTATATGCTGTAAATCGTAAAAGATTACTGTTGGCCGTTGCCGTAAGATTATATAAAATTCTGCTGTTTGATAGCTTGAAGTTTGTAAGTATTGTATTTTCTATATAAATAAAATTACAGGGAAAATTACTAGTAGTTCTCGTCGTGTCCACATACTGGTACAATTTTACACTAGTAGTTACAAACGTGTTGCGGTCGATAAAAACTCATAAGAATGAGACAGCACACAGGTAGAGACGCGTTTTTGTTTGGTAAAAATGAGTTGTTTGAGAAAATTATGAAAGAACAGAAAGACACAACGCCGCATTTGACGGCTGCACCAAGGAGGACCTGGAATCCCTGACCCCCAATGGAAGGGCATGCGCGGAGTATTGGAGGGGAAGAGTGTAGCAGTGAATGGTGACCCGAGAAGAAGATCTGACGGCTGACTGCCGGGCTGAGTATGGTTTGAACAAGCAAGCTCGGCTTATGCAGTGCCGACGTCACCCGAACCGCCAGGCCGCTCTAAAGTACTTAGAAACTAAACCATGCTCTACTTTGTGGCTCAAAACAGACAGCTTCGTTTCTTTTGGCAGTTCATTTTTTTATGTAGGAAAGGGAAGCTCTCAGTTCATAAAATGACAAGTGAGCCTCATTGGCCAAGCGGCGGAGTAGCCCTTCCAAATAAAGTGCACACCCCCACTGGGGGCTAGGCTGGAGCGTAAAAAAGGGCAAACTTTAGCATTCAATTTGGCGGTCAAAATGTGTCCATGGCGACAAAACAAAACAAAATCATAAAAATAGACCCAAAATACTACCATGTCAGATAGAGTTCGTAGTATTTCTAAAATTGGAGACCCTTTGTCTGCTGCTCACGTGACGGAAGCGGTGGATTGTTCCTTTAACAAAGCTCTTTTAAGAGCTCCAGCCTTTGTCAAGGAACAATTCACCGCTTCCGTCACGTGAGCAGCAGACCATAGATTGAAGAAAGCCATCTGTATAACTTGACGTCACAAAAGCCCATTCACTGAGAGAGTCTAGAGTTGATCAGTTGAAATTCTCTTCGTAATAACAGTTCAAAATTGCTTTACTTCCATACTCAATGAGGAATCTGTGTAAAACGCCCGTCGTAGAGCCATGTGTAAACTCCGTATTAGCGACCATCCTCTACACATAGAATCTGGCAGGCATAGCCGTACACCGTTACAAGATAGACTGTGCAAATTCTGTAACAATTCTTGTATTGAAGATGAATCGCATTTTATGCTTGACTCTAAATTATATGATAACGAACGTAAATCACTGTTCAGTTCAATTAAGCTCGACAAAAAATGTAAAACATTATCAAAGGAAGACACTTTTAAATATATTATATCATGTACAAATATAGACGTCATCAATGAAGTATGTAAGTATATTTCAAAATGTTTCAAAAAGAGAGAAGAAGCCATTAGAACTTAGATCAATACCACTTATATATGTATTTCTTTTTATTTTATTTTTAGCATTGTATACCTTAGACCTAATGTTAGCTTTCTTTATTACTATTGTTGTAGTACTCTCTAGTACATTGTACTTTGTACATCCATGCATTTATCCCTCCGGGGAATAAACATGCAATAAAAGTTTCTAATAAAGGAATATGTCGCGGAATTCCAATTTGTTCGTTTTTGTTGCAATAGGCTCAAACAAAACAGCTTTTAGCATATTTTAATGCTACAGCACAAACTTTCTCACGGACAAACGTTTCAATTTGTACAAAGGGACACCTACTGGATCATCCGGGGGCTCCTCTTGTCGGAAATGACAGAAAGTACAAAAGGGATGCTGTCCAACTTCGCTGAGATGGTGGAAAGGTTAGCGGAGAGTCGTCATCTCACACACTTCATGCTAGTCTCGCTATCATCATCATCATACTACACGGATACATTAGGCCATGTTGATTTGATTACATATATGATCATATGACATCCTCTGGGAACCCCAAAACTGATGCAAGCATGCGAATAAAAAAGTTTGGCTAAAAAAGAGCCTTCATTGGTATATGTGAAATCTACGTGGTCATGAAGGTTAAACGAATGACTTAACACACAGGAGTATGGTATGGCGAATAATAGTCTTAATTTTCATTTCTTCACATTTTCTTCTTTTCCTTTGGAATTAATTTTGGCATTCTACGACATTATTATCGTTTTCCAATATATTTCGGCAATTTAGGGCATAAATTTGCTTATTTTGCGGCTGCTTTGTATGATTTACAGTGTAGTCGAATTTTTTTAAACGGACGAAAATTTATGCGCGCGTGAATATCATCCATATAATCGAATCAATATGACCATATGGATGGAAACCAAGCAGATGTCAAGAGAAAAGGACAGGTCGAATGAAACAACGCAATTGTTTACCACACGTAACCGCTAATAATCTATTACAAATATCTTTTCTCCATGAAAAAGAGCTCATGATACATTACAATTGTGCAGTATTTTTTAGCATTAGTCCAATTCAAATCACAATGGTGACTAATTACTTGAGTCACACATCGTCATCACACTCACGTCACCCAACCAGCTATTCCCATCTTGGCCCCGGCCAGTTTCTTAAAAGTACTTCTGTTTTTAATTCCTTAGGTTTGGTTTCATTCCGAATGGAGGCCGTGTATACTACACCCGACGAAGTCAGCCCCCGGTCTTTACCTTAGCCATGCGGGACTATCTGGACCAGACAAGTAAGACATGTTTCCTCTCTTTGTGGATAAACGCCGCATTGCACTGCCTGAAACATGGTTTGGGACCGCATTAGTAACTACCTTTAAAGCACAGCGAACCAGTCACCTAGCTCCAGTTCACAGTGAACCAGTAACACCTAGCTTCAGTTCACAGTGAACCAGTAACACCTAGCTTCAGTTCACAGTGAACCAGTAACACCTAGCTTCAGTTCACAGTGGACCAGTAACACCTAGCTTTAAGCTGGTGTGTTACGCCGAAGGGCGGTTATACCGGCTATACTGATACAGATACAACTTCAGTGCACAGTGAACCAGTAACATCAGGATACAGACGAACGTCAAAACGTCAGCTTTTATAAAAAGATGCGTGGCTCTAAAAAAAGAACTTTACTATTCCATGTGCATTTTTTCCAGACGACACGGGGTTCGTTCGGACCATGATGCCGCTGTTAGAAATGGAGTATAACTTCTGGATGAGCAACAGAACTGTTACAGTTAGCGGTCACGTTTTGAACCAATATCAAGCCTCCATCGGAAAGTCAAGGTTAGTAGCTAGAACATGCGTTTATTTTTACTCCGTGAAGGATTTCAGGACCTCCGGACGGAGTTTTGTGAACGGCTGATTTTTCATGTTCGCAGTCAAAACACTGGGTTCTCTTTGTGTAATCGGCACGCAATTTTATACGCCGTCTGCGGGCATGCCCGTGTTGATGCACGAATGTGTATTTTTGCCGTTGCTGCTTTCGCGGTCAATGTAATATTGCAGACGCACCCCTACAATTGCGAGGCGAATTGGAATGGTCCAGAAAAACGCGTTGTTTGGAATAGCAGTGGGGGGTGGAACTTCATGCAGATACGGGGTGGTTTTGATAAGTGGTTCCAGATGTTTTTGCCCGTGCTTAAGAGATGCCAAGTTTTTTGGAAGATGTTCGCAGCCAAAACGCATTCTTCCGTACGTCGCATTTCTGTGTAATTTCGCATGTGGTGTGGTATTATGTCCGGGATGATGCACGTCTTTTTATTTTTACCGTAGCTGTTTTGATATTGGAGTAAATGGTTATTTTCGAAACATCCCCACGTCGTTGAAATGTTGTCGCCCGTTTATGTCACCGGTAGTAAGTCGCGGTGAGGCTGATGGGGACGGAAATGTGGGGTGGTTAGAGGTCAACATTACGAAATGTAAATACCTATCGATTTCAAACTGGTCGGGTGTGGCGACCTAGTGGCGGCGTGTATTTAGTCACGTAGCAACTGGCCGGTCGTCCTAGCAACGAGCATGCTGGTCGCTCCATAGTGTTAGTGGAGCAGCTCTCTGTAAACGTTGCCAATATTTTTAGCAACCCATCAATGTGTTCTGCCTCGTGGTCGGATGTGATCTGGGGTTGGTAAACCGCACATAGATCGGATAATTGTATGATTTGCTAGTTGTATTTAAAGCGCGTCTTGTAGTATGAGCCGGTATAGCCGGTATGCTTTCGGCCGGAGGTTAATGACCCCCACCCCGGCAACTTCGGCGCCAGGAGCGTGATAATAGTCAGGCTAAAGAAGAAGCACGCTCGAAAACACGTTTTATGGGTGTGACGCGCCCTTATAATTTAACCGTACCTGTTCTGTTGTCTTTCTAGTAGTAGACATAAGCGGTAACTGGTGATGTGGCTGTTTTATATTATGACCAGTTGCGGATGATTGATACAGGAAATGCGGGCTGTGATGCAAGTGTTCATTGATGTGCAACTGTTACTAATTGCAGGGACTGCGCTAATGCCGACTGGTTGTGGCTTGGCCAGTCGCGCTGTCCTGATACACCGCGAATGTTGGGCATTAGGCGAGTGTTCCCTGTAGACAGTCCTGGAGTCATTTTTTCGCACATTCGCACATTCCAGCAGCCAAACCNGTTTGTAACAGCGAATACAGACGCTAGATAACATGTTTTGTATTGTATTACACAGACCTTTTTCATACAGTATTCTCGTTAATTGCTAGCTGCCGTCGACTATTTCATTTGTGTCTCTTTAGACAGACCGCTCCAGTATTAACAGGTTTATCACACATACATGTATATTAGCTTGAAGTCAGAGGAATTTGAGCAAGATAAAAGTGAAGATGAAGAAAGTTTAGCATGAAACTTTAAAGAAATTCAACCGGATTTTTTAACTGATTGATTGCTGATCAATTTTCATCAGCAATCTGACCTAGGTGCTCAGTAGACACGTCAAAGTTTGTCGGATGACGGTACCTTCTCTTAACCAGGACGGGGGCGGTACCAACTTCCGACGAACTTCGACCCAGTGCAGACTTTACTGTGATCGAGAGATTCGGTCAGTAATTCCAGTGAGTCAGATTTCTTGTTAGTTGGGAAACAGTTTGATTTTCACCCGTACATGAACAGGACTCGGCGACGCTGCTGCCCGGTACCAGGCGGCGGTAGAACGGCGCAGATCTGCCATTGATGCCGTCCTCTGGAGCGATCAACAAGGCGTCTGGCTGGACTATAACTCAGCTAC
>NW_017803955.1:8774-14772 GCF_001625305.1 Branchiostoma belcheri | reverse complement strand
ACAACGAAGTTTTGAGTCTACAACAACTACAACAAGAACTAAAATTTATTGTGTTGGAAATTACAGTTTTAACTTGACCTTCTAAAAAAAGGGAAATAGGGCATGATGACTTTTCTCCATTTCCGTTTAGGCCCGAGTCTTGGCGAGAGGACGAAGAAGTCGCAAGTTCTTTGCAAACTGGTAAGGCCATACCGCCTTAATGTTATGGAGGACAAACCCAAATTAGTGCGAGCGGGTGAATAAAAAAATCCCGCTAAAAATAAAAATGCTACTAAACCACAGGAATACAAAGCTATATTATGAATTTGTGGTAGTACTTAGCGACGTATACGACAAGCCAGCACATGCTGGCTTTTTGCGGAATTTATGAATCAGCACTGTACGAAGGACAGCCTGGGTGCAGCCCTTCGTAGTTACCACCGGTTCCGTATTGTCGCTAACTACCATGGACTTCCCAGGCCTAAAGCCAGGCCAAAGCCTCAGAGGACGTGATCTTTTTTTTAAAACAGGCGAAAATCAATTCGCGCGCGGATGTCATCCATAAAATTAAGTCGGTGTGGCCTAAGTAACATAACACAGGATAAGAGCCAGTATAAGCAGTTAAAGGAGAACAGGCTTTGGTTCCTCAAAACAAAAGACACCATCGATCCGCCATCCGAAATTTTATGACCCTAACATGTCCAGATTACGAGATATCAATACGAGATATCTATCTATTTTTCTATGTATCTAGGCCACACTGATTTAATTTTATGGATGACATCCTCTGGGGACCACAAAACTAATGCGAGAGGGCGAAAAAAAAAATCCAGCCAAAAAAAAAATGCTGCTTAACCACAGGAATACAAAGCCGGTAATGCGGATTGAACCACAGGACACAGTGACTGCATCAAATAAACAAGTTTTTATTTGCAGGAGGTAGATGTAGATCATCTTATTCTGGTCTCATCCTCCTTCACAGCTTCCTCCTTTGCAGCTTCCTTCTTCGCAGCTTCCTTCTTTGCAGCTTCCTCCTTCGCAGTTTTCTCTCCCTACAGAAAAACGTAAAAGGTAGATATATACATTATATATACAGTATATAGTTCATACTTTATACCCTGTAGAAGTGCATACAACAAGGGGATTGAATAGATGAAATGTAAAAGTGAGCAGAAACAGTACCCACCTGAAAGTTAGTGGTCCATCTTCTTCCTCTCTAGATCTCTTCCTCTTCAGCTTTCTCTTCACTCTTGTACGCTCTCCAACACCAGCTTTGCACACCTACAGAAAAATGACATGGTATGCAAAATTGATTTACTTGGAATGTATGTTTCCAAATAAAATTGAAGTACAGTGTATTGTAAGTTACAACATTACTAATACAGGTGAGAATGAATGTACAATTAAAACATGAGGTACACAATAATATTTAACCTACATGGCACACTGGGTGAAAGCACTGAAACTCTTGCAGTTTCTCTGGAGGGATGGGAAGCGTGTTTGTTTCCCCACACATCCAGCAGACCAGTGGCAGAATGGTCAGCGCCCTAGACTTGACTTGCGCAGAGTAGCAATACACCTGGTGCACTACATGAAAGAGCCCTGCACAAAACGGATATGAAACAGAGAAATAAAAATCATTTTTCAAAGAGGAAATTTTGTGAAAATTTGCGAGAGCTCAATATTTAAAAAAAAACACCCAACAGAAAATCAACAAAAACTTGCATGAAGAAATGCATCTTGTTGGAAATTTTCCATATGATTACAACATTATAATCTACATACAACTACTGTAAATCATTAACAACTTTATTTTGTCTGTATCATAACACGTGTACGCGCCCCTCCCCATAAATTTTGCTGCGTTCCCAGATTCTCGATCAAAATCAGAAAAACAAAACAAACAAAAAAAATAACTGAACTATTCTTACCTCAAAAGCTGACTTCCGCTGACAATCTTCGGCTTTAGTTGTTGAAGGCCAGTTTTGTCAACAACAATACGTACAAAACAGCCGAACTGAAAAAATGGCATGGCCTGACCCACTTAAAGGCCACCTCAACTCCTCTCCCATTTCTCTCATCGTTGTGGCCGCTCTGGAAAAGACGTCTGTCCTGGCGATACTCGCTGGCTACCACAAGTCGCTCGTAAAGCTGGGCAAACGTTACATCCCCCCTCGCCAATGTCGATGGCATACCATCCGACAACAACGCCTCCAGTTTTCCTCTGCACTTTGACGTAATTTTTGAGGAGGACGCTGCCGCCATATTGCAAACTTCCCGGTTTACATTGTTATTGTAGCTAGTACGCATGTGCAAAAGGTTCATTTACGACAAAATTGACGTTTTGCGGTAGTACAAAAGAAGTTTTACGATAAGCCGCCCTTTTGCGGCATTCATGAGTCGGCAGTCTGTACCGAGTTCCAGCCGAGTTCCGGAGTTCCGTGAAGCCTCAAAAGACATGATTTTTTTTTTTTGGAGAACAAGCGAAAATCAATGCGCGCGCGGATGTCATCCATAAAATTAAATCAGTGTGGCCCTATCTATCTATCTATCTATCTATCTAGCGTTTTTACGTGCATACAGACATAAAAACGCTGATTAAATATAACATCCTGGCAAAGGTAACTAGACAAAAGTAATAATAAATTTAAGCTACTGCCTGTGAGACGTTATGATTCCGTTGTTACCTACAGGTTCCGACCCTGCGAGGTTCCACGCTAACGTCGCTACTGCCTGTGAGAGCGGCTGGGACTTTTCCTCTCGCTGGTTCGAAGACAGTGCAAACATCAGCAGTATCAGCACTATGGACATAATTCCTGTCGACCTCAATGTTTTCATGTGTGCCTGTGAAGCAGCTCTGGCAGACATATTTCTTCGGTTAGGTAACCTACAGAAATTTACTTAAATGCTTTGACCAGAAATGGAACAAACGTCATTTCGATCCTGTTTTAGTTCACCGAAAAGCTAATCTTCTACTTGTTGTAACAGCGAATACAGACGCTAGATAACATGTTTTGTATTGTATTACACAGACCTTTTTCATACTGTATTCTCGTTAGCTGCTAGCTGCCGTCGACTATTTCATTTGTGTCTCTTTAGACAGACCGCTCCAGTATTAACAGGTTTATCACACATACATGTATATTAGCTTGAAGTCAGAGGAATTTGAGCTAGATAAAAGTGAAGATGAAGAAAGCTTAGCATGAAACTTTAAAGAAATTCAACCGGATTTTTTAACTGATTGATTGCTGATCAATTTTCATCAGCAATCTGACCTAGGTGCTCAGTAGACACGTCAAAGTTTGTCGGATGACGGTACCTTCTCTTAACCAGGACGGGGGGCGGTACCAACTTCCGACGAACTTCGACCCAGTGCAGACTTTACTGTGATCGAGAGATTCGGTCAGTAATTCCAGTGAGTCAGATTTCTTGTTAGTTGGGAAACAGTTTGATTTTCACTACGAAAATGCCCCGTACATGAACAGGACTCGGCGACGCTGCTGCCCGGTACCAGGCGGCGGTAGAGCGGCGCAGATCTGCCATTGATGCCGTCCTCTGGAGCGATCAACAAGGCGTCTGGCTGGACTATAACTCAGCTACAGGACAGCATAATAACAGGTACAATCTCAACAGCTTGCCGACATCTTTTTAGCGGTTTCCAGTCTAACGTGGTTTGGGCGAGCTCTCTTTAGACCATCCCCACCGCCTAGTTCAACTAGGTATGAGTTTTGTCCCATAGGAGTTGGACACCAGACTACATTAAAAAAAATTAAGTGGTTCAAACTAATTTCACTGATATATTAGCGTACCTTGTAAATTGTGTGTATTTTATTGTCTTGAAATCATACTTAAACATGATCATAGCATGAAAGTTCATCTGTGTTGGTATACTTCATTATGCATGACCAAAGGGGCTAAACGTTCTAGCCAGCACTAAGTAAATTGGGACGCTCGTTGAAAACACGGTTTCTTGAACACCAACGCCAGAGTTCTACCAGCTCAGAGGCATCTCAACATATGCCTGATAAACACATAGAACCTCCAGAACACTCCGTCTCGCTGGACAAAGTGAAAATTCTGGACTCAGAACCGGATTTCGCGAGAGGAGTAAATGAGGTGGTGTACATTCGAGCCAACCGTCCAACACTGAACAGAGACGGGGAGCGACACAGGTTATCTGACACGTACGATCCTTTGTTGCAATCACGTGTTTCCGACGTCACGTCTCGGAAGCTGCAGTAGAAGGTTCCATCCGTGAACAAGGCTGACGGAGTCGGCCGAAAATTTGGGTAAGTCCAAATTTACTTAGTGTTGGCTAGAACGTTTAGCCCTTTTGGTCATAATGGTTGATCATATCTATCACATACAAAAGTCATACATAAATTCTAAAAGCAATCGCTCAATTGAGTCCCCCTATTAGAATCGAGTCCTGACTGTGTTAACAAAAGATTCGTAGCCCTAAAAGCAAATAAATCTTGTCAGTCTATGATACTAGTTTGCATGTTAAATAAGCGTTTACCACTGTTACCTGCCAAAGGTTCTACGCCTCTAACATATTCCCGCTGTACACCACGTGTTACGGCGATGGGACAGCTGAGTCGGACATCGAGAGGAGGGTGGTGAACTATCTCAAGGTCAGAGGAGGAAGGAGATGGGCATTTCGAAGGGAGGGAGTTGAATGGGAGGAAGGTTAAGGGGGAAAGGATGGAGGTTTCAGAGAAAGGGTGGTCAGAGGGAAGTTTGAGGGGGGAGGTCCGGGGGGAGGTTAGAGTAGTAATAGGAGTTTCGAAGATATGGAGTTCAAAGGGAGGAAGGTTAGAATGGAGGTTTCAGAGAAAGGGTGGTCTGAGGGAAGTGACAGGAAGGCGGGACTGTCAAGGAAGTAATAGGAAGGTTAGAGTGAAGGAAGTTAGAGGAAGGTCGGAGGGGGAGGTAAGAGGAATAGAGGGGGTAAGAGGGACGGAGGTGAGAGGGGGTTTGATGGGAGAGGGGGCTGAGGAAAGTCATTGGAAAGGAGGTCTTAGGGAGGAGAGGGAGGGAGGCAGGGGATATATTGAATGTTGGTTCACATAGGGTGTCTTCTTAACTCATGATATCATTTGGACAGAGGGAGAATGTTCTGGACTATCCCGGAGGAGTTCCTACTTCAACTATCCACAGCGGAGAACAGTGGGATTTTCCTAACGGATGGCCTCCTTTACAGGTAGCTGTTTCATTCCAAAACGTGTTTCAATTTAAACCGGGATTTTAAATACTAAGAAATGGAATACATCTGAGTTCTAAAATGTATTCCATTCCAAAATATTTTTTAATAACACGAAGTGGAAGATATGTTATGAAACCTTTAGGATCGTTGTCCAGTTGTTCCGTGATTTGGAATGCAACAAAGAATACATGATTCCTAAACGTGGCCCATTCCACAATACATATGTGAACCCAATTATCTGCACTCTCACTCAAGATGAAATACAGGTGCTGGGCTTGGTAAAAATTTTAATGTAACATTTCAAATCCACGGGTGGGAGGGTGGGAGGATTTTTTTCGAGGATTTTCTAGAGTGGCTGCAGCAGAGCACGATATTAGAACGGAAACCAAATGTGACCTCGGGTCAGAGGTTAGAAGTCATTTCCGTGCAGTCAATTAACTGATTTGGTTCTGCGCCCCAAATACTGACAATTATCTGCACTCTCACTCAAGATGAAATACAGGTGCTGGGCTTGGTAAAAATTTTAATGTAACATTTCAAATCCACCGAGACCAAGCCCATAGGGAGACAGTAGGGTGGGGAGAGTGCAGTAAGTGTAGTAGTGAGGCCAGAGGCGGAGGGAGGGAAGCCGAAACAAAGGCCGCAAGGGCCGAGGGGCTAACAATGAATCCGTAGAACAAGCGCCGAGGGGCTAATAGCGAATTGGTACAACAAACGCCGACACTGCGGTGCGGCGACAACTGGCTAACAAGTAGTGGGCTAAAGAACCGAAGCATATTGCGAAATTGGTAGATACTACAGGCGAAACTAACG
>NW_017803955.1:0-8754 GCF_001625305.1 Branchiostoma belcheri | reverse complement strand
AAATCATACTTAAACATGATCATAGCATGAAAGTTCATCTGTGTTGGTATACTTCATTATGCATGACCAAAGGGGCTAAACGTTCTAGCCAGCACTAAGTAAATTGGGACGCTCGTTGAAAACACGGTTTCTTGAACACCAACGCCAGAGTTCTACCAGCTCAGAGGCATCTCAACATATGCCTGATAAACACATAGAACCTCCAGAACACTCCGTCTCGCTGGACAAAGTGAAAATTCTGGACTCAGAACCGGATTTCGCGAGAGGAGTAAATGAGGTGGTGTACATTCGAGCCAACCGTCCAACACTGAACAGAGACGGGGAGCGACACAGGTTATCTGACACGTACGATCCTTTGTTGCAATCACGTGTTTCCGACGTCACGTCTCGGAAGCTGCAGTAGAAGGTTCCATCCGTGAACAAGGCTGACGGAGTCGGCCGAAAATTTGGGTAAGTCCAAATTTACTTAGTGTTGGCTAGAACGTTTAGCCCTTTTGGTCATAATGGTTGATCATATCTATCACATACAAAAGTCATACATCAATCTAAAAGCAATCGCTCAGCTGAGTCCCCCTATTAGAATCGAGTCCTGACTGTGTTAACAAAAGATTCGTAGCCCTAAAAGCAAATCAATCTTGTCAGTCTATGATACTAGTTTGCATGTTAAATAAGCGTTTACCACTGTTACCTGCCAAAGGTTCTACGCCTCTAACATATTCCCGCTGTACACCACGTGTTACGGCGATGGGACAGCTGAGTCGGACATCGAGAGGAGGGTGGTGAACTATCTCAAGGTCAGAGGAGGAAGGAGATGGGGATTTCGAAGGGAGGGAGTTGAATGGGAGGAAGGTTAAGGGGGAAAGGATGGAGGTTTCCAGAGAAAGGGTGGTCAGAGGGAAGTTTGAGGGGGGAGGTCAGGGGAGGTTAGAGTAGTAATAGGAGTTTCGAAGATATGGAGTTCAAAGGGAGGAAGGTTAGGGTGAGTAAAGGATGGAGGTTTCAGAGAAAGGGTGGTCTGAGGGAAGTGACAGGAAGGCGGGACTGTCAAGGAAGTAAGAGGAAGGTTAGAGTGAAGGAAGTTAGAGGAAGGTCGGAGGGGGAGGTAAGAGGAATGGAGGGGGTAAGAGGTACGGAGGTGAGAGGGGGTTTGATGGGAGAGGGGGATGAGGAAAGTCACTGGGAGGGAGGTCTTAGGGAGGAGAGGGAGGGAGGCAGGGGATATATTGAATGTTGGTTCACATAGGGTGTCTTCTTAACTCATTATATCATTTGGACAGAGGGAGAATGTTCTGGACTATCCCGGAGGAGTTCCTACTTCAACTATCCACAGCGGAGAACAGTGGGATTTTCCTAACGGATGGCCTCCTTTACAGGTAGCTGTTTCATTCCAAAACGTGTTTCATTTTAAACCGGGATTTTTAATACTAAGAAATGGAATACATCTGAGTTCTAGAATGTATTCCATTCCAAAATATTTTTTAATAACACGAAGTGGAAGATATGTTATGAAACCTTTAGGATAGTTGTCCAGTTGTTCCGTGATTTTACAATGCAACAAAGAATACATGATTCCTAAACGTGGCCCATTCCACAATACATATGTGAACCCTTTTAACATAATACAAAACATTTTGATACAATTAGCTCTCAAGGTAAATACCTGCAGCCTGGCGTATGTAAACGTATGTATTCTTGTTTCTAGCACCTTGTTATTGAAGGCTTGGCGAGCAGTTCTGTCGGTGAGGTGCAGCAGCTTGCCCGGGAGCTGGCTCAGAGATGGATAAACGTGAACTACAGGCAGTTCGCCAAGACCCAGGCCATGTGGGAGAAGGTAAGCAATATTGAGATGGAGTATTTTCGTTTCATTAACAGTCGTTGCCATTTGAAAGTACTTTTTGGACTTTTCTTTGGGTTGGCGTAAAAACGATACTGGTGCAAAACAGAATGCCCAATTAAAAAAGCGTCAAAACACTACAAAAATAAGTCAAAATCCAAATCTCTGTAGAGTAATTTGAATAATGGAAGGTATATAGCGGAACGACAAACTTCATATCTATTAGAACGCTCCGTCAGATCGTGATATTTCGTGATGTACAGGATAATGGTCTTAGCACTAGCTTTTGTTGACGAGGGTTTGTGCTTTCGTGTCTAAGTGATGTGTTTGCCCCTCAAAAACGTTATGACGCGCGGATATGGCATCGACCATTTCAAATGGCACAGCCGTTTACAAGACGGAAACTCGCGTCGGGCACGTGATAGTCATAACTGCTGCACATAGTATGACGTAACGTTGTTGTTGTGCAAATGTACAGTATGACGTGGAGACAGGGGAACATCCGGGAAGTGGTGGCGAGTATGACGTCCAGGTAAGAAGGCTATGGCCTTATTACCTTCGCCAAGAAGGTTATGTTTTCGGTAGCGTTTGTCCGTCTGTCCGTTCGTTTGTCCGTTTGTTTGTCTGTTTGTGAACAGCATAACTCAAGAAGCTTGATATGGATTGTCATGAAACTTGGTATGTGGGTAGGTCTTGATAAGACCTAGAAATGATTAGATTTTGGGCCCCCTGGCTGCTTTTGTTGGTACTGCAGCAGGATTCCAGGACATCAAGATTCCGGTTTTGATATCTCGCGATCTGGATATGCTAGGGTCACTAATTTTGGTTGGTAGATAGCTCTCGGGGTAGACAAGACGTGGCGTGGCGTGAGCGTGAACGTGGCGTGAGCGTGGCGTGGGTCTCCTAGCGGCTTGTTCTGGAACTGCATGGCCATTTGATGAAAAATCTTCGAAGAAGGATAACTCAAGAACCGGTCGACGTATTGTCGTGATTTTTGGCATGTAGGGAGCTGAAGTAATGCTTGACATAATCAGATGACAATTATGCAAATCAGGAGCTTATTTGCATAATTAATGAGGAAATTCTATAAATCTGCTTCTTTCGATAATAGGACTATAAAACACTTGTGAACGAGAAAAACATCTCAGGATATAGATTATGTAGATAAAGACCAAATTTGCATAATTAGAATGGGAAATTGTTATAATTTCATAGTTGTAATTGCTGGAAATTTTATACTTGCCGCATTTGGAAGTTGAGTGAACGTGAACATCAATAAAGATACATTTATTCAAATGATGACCTCAATTGCATGATTTATGAGGAAGTGCTAGGATAGCCTTTTTGTTAAGATAAGACTGTTATTGGGTGGAGCATATGATCAACTGATGTAATCATGCAAATGAGGCTCTTACTTGCGAAATCAATGATTGAAATTGTATAATTCGTCAACCGGAAGGGTTAACATCTTTTGGCGAAGATATGAGATCGTGGAACTCTTGTTTCTTTTCTACAACAGCCATTTGAGGAATAAGAAATAAGAAATCGGACGTTTCTGACCCCTTGACTTTATAATACGGATCAATGACCCCCCCCCCTCCTGTTTACCATCAGACACAACAACATATAGCATCACTTCTAGAGCTCTACTCAACATCAAAGCCATTTTTAATAAAAAGGACAAAACCCTTTGAGCTGCCAGCAATTAGCAAGGTGTGCCAAGAAAAAGCCTTAAGTTTATGCTGTTGGTTTGGATGCTCTCGCCCTTAACTTGGTCCAAACCTATAGCTGTTAACAGCTCATGAACATCACACATTTGTCTTCCTCTCTTTAGGTGGGTTTCGGTTGGACCAACGGCGTTGTTTTGCACCTGCTGGACAAGTATGGACATGTTCTGCGGGCGCCCCCTATCTCCACCGCGGCTACAGTGGTACTGCATCGTGGTGCTCTCATCCTCAGTATCATAGCATCCATTAGTACCGGACAGCTTCATTTTGAGTGTCTTTAATTACAAGACTCTTTCAACAGATTTGAATCAAACTTGTAGTTTTCTTGTCGTATGTTTTGCTTTACCCTCATGCAATACAGTGTTGTGTTTGTACGTGCGGCATTGACATGATTTATGCATTCTTATTAAATCGTTAAAAAGACAAACAAGAATTTTGTTGTCTTGTTGAATTGATTTTTAAGAAATGCAGTATATAGAATATATTGAATCGTAAACTCTTATTGAAAACATCTATTAAAAACAATGGTTTTCACACGCCCAAATGAATAAATTTATGCCACTACCAAAACAAGAACAATACGAAAATGCAAAACAAGCAAATTTCACAAGTAATATAGATTTTCTCGTTCATATAAAGTGGTCATCCATTGAAGCCGATAGTGTGAAGTGATGGGATTATCACAAGAAGCCTTCGAACAACCAGTTCGAATTAATTAGACAGGCTCTTACTCTGTTTTAGATAGGTTAGATAGGTTACTAAAAATGAAGCATACATACTTAATTAGAAAATTAAGTCCTTTAGAGTCGTTAAGAAATTTCATATATACATCGACCAGACAAATCTTAACACAGCCCACTTCTCGCACTAAATACATACGATTGATACAATTTTTTAATTAGAATATTTACTTAAAGCAAATCCTCAGTGCGTGCCCAGCTGCACTCTCCAGTGGGAAGTACACATGGAGACATAACAATGTGCTGAGAGTTTTAGTCAACGCCATCAAGAAGAGAGTTGAGCATGTCAATGCTGAGGAGTTACCCTTCGACATCCAGTACTTCACCCCATTTATGAAAGAAGGTTCCGAGCCATGCCAGCACACCAGCTTCAAACGCTGTACCCTTTCAGCTGCTAATGACTGGGAAGTAAGGGCTGATTTGGATGGTAAAGTTGGTCTTCCAGAAGAGATAGCACTGACTTCGCTTCGCCCCGATATTGTTATCTGGTCCAAGAGTGCTCGAGAAGTGATGTTGGGGGAACTCACAGTCCCACGGGAAGATAATGTAGAGGAAGCCTATGAGAGGAAACTAACAAAGTATGGAGAGCTGCTAGCAGTCTGCAGGGACAGAGGATGGAAGGCAGTGTGTTACCCGGTCGAGGTTGGATGCAGGGGTTTCGTGGCCTCATCTCTGCAGAAGTGGCTAAGACAGTTGGGATTCACCAGGAGAGAAGTTAAGTCCATCTCAAAATCAGCAGCAGAAGCAGCAGAAACGGGGTCCTCATGGATTTGGAACAAGTACTTGGAGAGACGGAATGCGGAACGACCCCGCTGTTAGAACTTTGTGATACAGAACCGTGTTCTATGCGAATAGAACCGCGTTTTTTTGAGAACTGGCAGTTAGTTTTTAGTTGTTTTCAAGTGCTCACCAGTGGGAGGTGGTGCTGAGCGCTGCTGGCCCGCCACCCTGAGGAAATACTGATTTAAAGGGCCGAAATTTCCGCTGAAGGGTGGAATCAGCTGAGGATCCCACTGGTGAGGCCACGAGACTTTTATAGTCATGTGTGTATTTTTAAACTTTACATTTCTAGGAAAAACGGCAGGCGCTTAAATAAATGCAATGACTTAATAGATGAACGCTACTTAGATTCCTTTTACTAGGACCTGATTGTAATGTGGAATATCGGATCTTTAGAGAACTATCATAGCAGGGTGATCATCTGTTCGAAAAATCTAAGATAAATTTGTCATTTTATATAGGAATGAGATAAATATTCCCTATAACAACAATTCTTGTATACTAGAGTTTCAAAATTAAGATTCTAAAAATTCCTATTCCTTATGAAACTAGGCAAACCATGCATCATAATTATATAAGCAAGATATTTTGATACATCTACAACTGACTCTAGAAACAAGAACAAGAGTTCCGAGATCTCATACCTCCATGAAATATGGGCTCGCTTTGTCCTCATTAATTATGCAAATACCTCTACATTAACATAATACATGCATAGCGATGCATACCTTTAAGTAAGTTACACATGATACGAGGTATAAAATAACCATCATTCACCAATAAGGATTCACAGAATTTTTACATTAATTATGCAAATTAGGTCATCATTTGCATAATTGATATCTGTTGATGTTCCGCCTGCCACAGATTAAATAGATTACATGTATAGCAGTACCATTATATGAAACACTGTAATTATAAAATTTCCTCAATAATTATGCAAATTAAGTCCTCATTTGCATAATTTGCATTTAATCATGTACAACTGTCTCTCAGGTACCTGCACACCAAAAATGATGAAAATACGTTGTTCCAATCTGGACTTATTGGCTTTGAAAGTTTTTACCAGAAACTAACCTGCAGTTCCAGAACAAGCTGCTAGGGGCACCAAACTTACGCCACTTATTCCTGACAGGATAAGCTATCTGTCACCAAAAAGTCAAGACCATAGCTTGTTCAGGACAAAAGATACAAAAACCGGAAGTTCTGCTGCAGTACCAAGGTCATCCACCAGGAGGCCCATACTTGACCTTGACCTTTGTCTTTCCAAGACTTACCATCATACAAAATATCATCACAATCCATAAAGGCGTTCTGAAGTTATGCTGACTACAAAGTTGCGGAAACACAGACAGACAGATACACACACAGACAGACACACACACACACAGACATACATACATACAGACAGACACGCCAAAAACAATACCTCCATTTTTCATGGAGGTAAAAAGTCGAGCCTGTACAAAGTAGTCCACTTTAGTCTGCATATTTTAGATATCACTAAGTGTAATTTTACTTTAGCTTCACCTATGACCTGTACGTAGCTTGTAGAATGCAATAAAGGTCTCTCATCCATACAGTAATTAATTGATTCATTCCTTGCTACATGCATTAGATGTTAACCACTATTGTGTCCTTTTCTGGTTAACATTCAGTTGAGTACTTGTTGCCTCAATAATAGAGTTTTTTCATACAATGTATATATCTGATTCTCGTCCAACAAACTCATGATGAAACTCATGAGCTCCACGATCTCATACCTTCGGCAAATAATGATGATATTTATGACTGACAAAGTAAAGATAATTCCTCATAATTATGCAAATAGGAACCTCATTTGCATAAACTATATCACTTGATCATATTCTCCACCAAAAGACGGTTTTATCTCAACAAAAAAGGCCATTCTATCATTTCCTCATAAATTATGCAAATAAGGTCCTTATTTGAATAAGTTATAGTTAATGATGTTCACCTTAACTTAACACTTTACCGGCCAGAAGACGAAAATCAATTTTAAGGCATTACCATACCAAAACACCTTCCCAGCAGGTTTTTTTCGTGCAAACCCTATCATTTAGAGCCTGAAACGCGTTATACAGGCGAATTTCAGCAAAGTCGCTATTTCTTTTGGAAATGGTCGGAATAATTTTCTTGCATTCCTAACGTCCCTCTGAGGTGTTAGAAGTGCAAGAAAAATACTCCCGACCTTTTTAAAAAAATTTCCGCACATTATACGTATAAAAAAAATTTGGTCGGTTTTTTTCGTGCAAAACCTATGATTTAGAGCCTGAAACGCGTTATACAGGCGAATTTTAACAAAGTCGCTATTTCTTTTGGAAATGGTCGGAAAAAATTTTCTTGCATTCCTAACGTCCCTCTGAGGTGTTAGAAGTGCAAGAAAAATACTCCCGACCTTTTAAAAAAATTTCCGCACATTATACGTATCGGAAAAAATTTGGTCGGTTTTTTTCGTGCAAAACCTATGATTTAGAGCCTGAAACGCGTTATACAGGCGAATTTTAACAAAGTCGCTATTTCTTTTGGAAATGGTTGGAAAAATTTCTTGCATTCCTAACGTCCCTCTGAGGTGTTAGCATTGCAAGAAAAATACTCCCGACCTTTTAAAAAAATTTCCGCACATTATACGTATAAAAAAAATTTGGTCGGTTTTATTCGTGCAAAACCTATGATTTAGAGCCTGAAACGCGTTATACAGGCGAATTTTAACAAAGTCGCTATTTCTTTTGGAAATGGTCGGGAAAAATTTTCTTGCATTCCTAACGTCCCTCTGAGGTGTTAGAATTGCAAGAAAAATACTCCCGACCTTTTAAAAAAAATTCCGCACATTATACGTATAAAAATTTTGGACGTTTTTTTCCATGCAAAACCTTTCTTTTGGAAATGGTCGGGAATAATTTTCTTGCATTCCTAACGTCAACTCTGAGGTGTTAGAAGTGCAAAGAAAAATACTCCCCGTAACCTTTTTAAAAAAAATATCCGCACATTACACGTATAATGTAATTTTGGTTCGTTTTTTCCGTGCAAAACCTATCATTTAGAGCCTGAAACGCGTTATACAGGCGAATTTTTAACAAAGTCACTATTTATTTTGGAAATGGTCGGAAATAATTTTCTTGCATTCCTAACGTCACTTCTGAGGTGTTACAATTGCAACAAAAATACTCCCGACCTTTTAACAAAATATCCGCACATTATAGGTATAATGAAATTTTGGACGTTTTTTTCCATGCAAAACCTTTCTTTTGGAAATGGTCGGGAATAATTTTCTTGCATTCCTAACGTCAATCTGAGGTGTTAGAAGTGCAAGAAAAATAATCCCGACTTTTCAAAAAAATCCTCACACTATACGTATAAGACGGTTTTTTCCGTGCAAAACCTATAGATTTAGAGCCTGAAACGCGCTATACAGGCGAATTTTACAAAGTCGCTATTTCTTTTGGAAATGGTCGGAAAAAATTTTCTTGCATTCCTAACGTCCCTCTGAGGTGTTAGAATTGCAAGAAAAATACTCCCGACCTTTTAAAAAAATTTCCGCACATTATACGTATAAAGAAAATTTGGTCGGTTTTTTTCGTGCAAAACCTAAGATTTAGAGCCTGAAACGCGTTATACAGGCGAATTTTAACAAAGTCGCTATTTCTTTTGG
>NW_017803954.1:2895869-2900912 GCF_001625305.1 Branchiostoma belcheri | reverse complement strand
ACAGCTAAGCAAATCAAATAACAGAGGTTTAGGCACTGTTCTGGACTTGCACCTGTACCTAAACATTTTGACAATATAACATGGGGTTTTCAATGATGAACTGAGAGAAACGTGAATAAACATTTGACAGAATGTTTGTTTGGGCTTCATCTATCTTATGAATCAAAGATGAGGCTGATTTCATGTTTTATCTTTTTCCAGCGCTAAAGGCCTAAAGGTCCATCATTGTGACAGGAATAACACGCTTGAAGTAACAATATGAGTAAAAAAAGTTATATATTAGAGCGTAAGTCTATTCAGTACCAATACATTGATATTCTGGTATTTGTACCTAAATGATTTTAGCGTTACCATACCGGTACCGGTAGGCGGCACTACTCACCACCGAGCCCGAACTGCCTGGAGAGCGACACCGCCACAAACATCTCCACTCCCCCGGCCGCCAACGACCGGATCACGCCGGCGTCCCTCTCCACCGACCCCGACACGAGACCCAGTCCGCCCGCCAGCACCAACGGGAACAGTTTCCTTACCTTTAAGATGTAGAAAACGCAATTGAATTATACTTTTTTGCACTGAAAAAAAAAAGTTTAGAGCGAGTAGATACTTGTGTATATTGAAATGTATCATGGAAAATTTAAAGAGAATGGAATGGAGGTAAGAGGAAAATCTCCCTAGCAGATGAATGACCAGTAGTGAATTATCAATTCAGACACAAAACTGCCTGTTTTATTTCTTCGTTTGGTCATTCCAATACGTTTTAATGACGTTGCCACTGATGACATGGGCCTGCTATTTGGCATTACTCCGCAAGATGGCGCAATTGAACTGTGCCTTACCTCAATTGTGTCGACTAACTTCTGTAAGGCACCAGTCGTGATGAGGGCATCTGATAGGGTGTCAGCATTAACTACTGCAACGGATCCAACTGGAAAACTCTGATGAAAAAGTTGAGCTATTAGCAATTGATGAGTACATTACTATACCTACTTTATTGGACCGATATGGCTAATTGTTCTTACCTTCAGTGTTTCAAAAAAGTCATTTTCTCCCGGCGATTTGTTGTTGTAGTACAGGACCTCACTGAACGCCGCCGCTTGAAAAACATCATGATATAAACCTGCATGAACATACATCTGTATTATGATTTTGAGCACAATTTAATTATATCTGTAAAGGAACTGTACCATCCTGTTGTTGCACAGTAGTCTTTTGAGAATACCTCACACACACACACACACACACACACACACACGCACGCACGCACGCACACACGCACACACGAAGAGAGGGAGAGAGAGAGAGAGAGAGAGAGAGAGAGACTATCAATGATTCTTTTCCTCGTCATTCACCTCAAATTCTTCTGCTATTCTTGCCCCTTGATATTGTTTCAAGCTACTAGTAACTCATTAGGATGCCATGTATTAGGTGGTGAAAATGGTAGCAATGAGCAATATGCATGAATAAAAAGCCCCCACCTGCTGACGTCCTGGGTAACATCACAGTGTTCATCCGGAGTTGTCTGTGTAAGAAGTCCGCCCCTAGCCGGACGGCACCGGTCTCACCTATAGTCTGGAAACAACCAATCTGGAAAGTAGGAAAGAATCAGATCACTTTAGAGATATAGGAACACGTCTTCCAAAAAACGAAGGTTTTGAACATCTTATACTTTCAGCTGAATTGTACAGATATATAAATAGAATTGTTTGAACATATTATGACATCCAAGCGCTATGATTTAAATGAAAAACTATTTAAATTTGTTCATACATGTTTCGAAAAGAAAGGAGGGATCCTGTAGATATAGATGTAGCACAGCAATGTAACACTTGTTCCTTCTACCTCAGTTATCTAGCTTAGTGCATTTGGCCCATGTAGGGCGTGAATATGCAATGAAGTTCATTGTAATTGTCATTGATACTGCTTAGGGGCGCCACCTTGTTGTCACGAACGGCGCTGCAGTTATCGCCGAAGACCATCCGTGTGGCAGCCGAGGTGAATTCTGGCAGGCCGGGGACGGGGATGTACTCGTGATTGACAGCTTCGTCTGACGAGATTTCCCTCAGAACGTCCTCGACGACTTCTGGGATCCAGAATGTTGACTTTCTGATCCTTACTGCAGAAAAAAAACGTACAACAACATCGACCCACTTCTGCATATCAAAGTAGACATCTTATGTTAGCTAGTGCTGCAAAACAGTTCTACTCTAAGTAGGCCTTTACTGTTTGTCATTTACTAGTACTGTAAAACTGATGTTCAACGAAAGGTCGTTGCCTAAAGTTCCCTATAACACATACTAATCCTGCTACATACATTGTATACTAACCCGGAAACTTAGGTACTGGAGGCAAACATTGAAAACGCGACGTCGTCACCACCAGCGGACGAACCTCTCTGAAATGCAAAGATAACAGATGAAAATTAGAAAAGTCATGTTGAACACAACATGGCAAAAATATCATACTGACGTGGACGCACAATTCACAGCACAAACATTTAGCATCCATACATCTACGATACGCAACAGTTCGAATGATATGCATTTCATCGACCATGTACTGGGCCAAAGACACATTGTAGAAATCCGCGCGTCTACTAATGCGTCCACGAAATTTGGTTGTTAAACTTATAAACGACTTATAAACAACTTATATATATACAAGATAGAAATATGTTAAACAAGCACACCTTATTTTGACTGCATCTTTCGAACAATTGTTCCCCATACTGACGAGAAATCATGTCATAACCTTTTCGTCGATGAAGGTTAGACATCCAGGTAATTCGATACGCCAAAAAGCAGTTACTCAAGCAACTGGATATGATTTTGAAAACCACAGACGTTTCAGCTAGTATCCACTAGCTTTCGTCAGTGACTGAGAGACCAGAGGGGAAATGCAGGTTTATAAGCACAACCTATTGATTGATATGCAAATAAAGTGAAGACAAATTTGTCTTCACTTCATTTGCATATCAATCAATAGCTGAAACGTCTGACGTTTTCAAAATCATATCCAGTTGCCTGAGTAACTGCTTTTTGGCATAACCTTTTCGTTCTTGCGCGCACCTGTTGACTACATACTTTAAGCGAGTGGACTTAGTTCGCTGTCATTGCTTGGCTCTACTATAAGGAGTGATTCTAAGGACATATGTTTTTGCAACTCTTTGTAACCAAAGTTTGCACCTTCTTCACCGTGGCACAATAATAGGGCAAGCAGCATTATGTCTAGTTACCATGGACAGCACAAACATAAGGAAAGTAACGGAAACAACAAGCTGTAAACCCACCAAGCGTACGCATTTGGGTCGCCGCTAAAGAGCTCCATCATTCCGCCACGCAAAACAAAAAGAAAGAACATCCCTCGTGTTTCATGTATGCACCAGTTACCTGTAGAACAAATTGCTCAAAATGAGTGTAACAAATGAGGGGTAAGAAATGAGGGGCTGTCTTCCAAGTCAATTTGGTCTTATTATGTTTCGACGTGCTCCGATGGGTCGTCAAAAAAGACAAATTAGTTTTACCTTGGAAAGCACTCGTTACAAACGATTGACTTTTTAGAATCATACTTAAGGACAAATAATTACAAAAATAGAGTTGCTTTCCTCGTACCCCGCCTGTGTTGCCATGGTAACATAGATGAAAACACAGAGACCACACGAGACGGGCTTGTCCCATAGTCTCTCAGTCTCTGAGTTTTCAGCGCAATCTTCACCGTGTCCTGACGATGGCGGTCCCTAACACAGAAGAAAGTCCACTCAAGACATCTGGATTCTTTTCACGTCTGTTCTTCTGGTGAGACTATTTTTTATTTCTAATATTATATAGGTAGGTAGATACGTTGACAATGGTGATTTATAAGTCGGCCAAGACATTCCCGAAGCCTGGTAGAGGCTACAAAACGCAATGTATGATACCAGAAAGCTGACCCACAAAATAAACAAAACAAAATAGTTGGTTAGTTACTGATAGATTTATAGATACAAGTGGTGCAGATAAGATATTCCTATGCGAAAGATACCTATGTTATATACTAGCAAGGACTGGATTTTTTTATATTCCAACATGTAATCACAAGACGTGTTGACGGCACACTCAATTTTTTTCAACTTATATTAATGCCGTCACCAGGACACAGGGTCGAGCACTCTGCCGCTACGCCACAAGACTAGAAATTGAATAATCGTATAGGTTGAAGGCTTACTTACCCTGCTGTGTCAATTACTTTCTTGATAAATTTTGCAGTTGGCTCGGCGACATCTTCAGTAAGGGTTACCGAAGACGCCTTGAACCTGAAGACATGTACAAGGTGTTGGAGGAGGACACCGCACTACAGGTTAGCCAGAAGCTTGACAGGTATGTAGCAAGGAGTTTCAGATCAATGTTTAAGTTCAAATTCAACTTTTTGTGTACATTCTTGTTCATGGTAAGGCCATGTGGATTAGATTATACGGATGACATTATCTGGGAACCCCTCAAACTGATGCGAGCGTGCGAATAAACGTTTGCCAAAATGTTGTATTCATTATGAAATCTGCGTGGTCATGAAGGTTGAACAAATGACTAAACACGCAGAGTATAGTATAGCAAATACTAAACTCTTCATTTTCATTTTTTCACATTTTATTCTTTTTCTTTGGAACTAATTTTGGCATTCTAAATTACAGGAAATGGAGACAAGAACTTGCCTGTCGAAATGGAAAGCCAAGCCTTACCAGAGCTATTGCGCGATGCTTCAAATCGTCTATTCTACAACATAGCCTTATCATTTCCATTGAGGTGGGTGCACAAACGCAATTGTTTTAGAGTCACGCTTTCCTGACGTAAGGAAAGGTACAGGATTTTTTATCATAATTATGTACCCCTTTAACTATCTATCTAGCTGTATCTAGTTTTATAATCTAATGCTAATTTTGTTTGTCAATCTATGAAAAAATTAATTATTTTAAGATTTCAACATTATTGCAGGAAATCGCGAAGGTTGTCCAGCCAGTGTTTCTCGGCCAACTTCTCAGCTTCTTTGACGTCACATCGGGCATTCCTG
>NW_017803954.1:2827709-2892649 GCF_001625305.1 Branchiostoma belcheri | reverse complement strand
CATCCGCAAAAAGGATACAGGTATACCCTAACAGATTTTGGATAATTCCAGATGCCCATAGTGCTTACAACTTAAACTTCTTAGACTTGTGACATTAAACCTTCTGTGACAATGTTGAAGATATAGGCGAGGCACACCGTGTTGATATGTTCAGCACCAAGGACAGGACCAATAGACCGATCCTGACTGTTCACCGCAATTAGGAGTTTAACCAATGATGGCATCGCAATTAGTTGCTCGACCAATGAGAGAGCGGCTGCATGTCCTTCAAATTTTTGGATTTCTGTGACTTTCTTTTTTTTTTCAGGAGTTCCTCCTTCTTGAGGAAGACGACCCCGTCCTAACAGTAACCTCTCCCGTGTCTGATCCGTGTGAAGGGTACATTACTTTGCAAAATGTGTCCGCCGCCTGGAAGAAAACGGTAAGTCCTTCGGGCGATTGCTGCCTTGTTTTTTCCCAAGCGGAAGCATTTTTCGGTAACTGAGTAATGGGCTCGTGTGTCTGTCTGGACAGAATAGGTTGACAAGACAGGGTGGGGAAGATTGATAGGCATGGCAGGATGATAGAAGGTCGAAAGGTCAGGAACAGGAAATGAGATTAATTTGAAGGTCAAAATCTCTTATTTCCATACTATAGTATACTATTATATTTTATTATGTGTAAGGATCTTAGACCATGAGAAATTTGTGTCGAGTTTAAGCATGTTATTTCATGCTAATATTTCATTAATATTTTACAGGCCACCAAGAAGGGATCTGAAGACAAGCAATCCCTTACAAAATCATTTCTGAGAGATGTCACATTATCAATACAGCAGGTGAGACTACTTCTAATGTTATATGATTAGTTGTGAAACTAGGAAGATTTGTTCTGTTTCTGTATCGGTATAGCCGGTATAACCACCCTTCGGCGTAACACACCAGCCTGTTATACATTCTAACGTAACATTTATCTTTCAATGCTCCTGCATACTTGAGTTATTGGGTGTATATAAACTGCAAATGATTATAAACAAACATGTTTACAAACATTATCAGTAGATGTTGTCTCTCTAACAGTGAACATGTATCATTTCTGATAGGGACAGCTGGTTGCAGTAGTAGGACCTGTTGGAGGAGGAAAAGTAAGTTCCTGTCATCCGTTACACCATCATTTACATCTATTAGCGTAAAAGAATAATACAATTCCCAACCATTTCTTTCCTGCTGTCTTCTACATAACGTTAGTACTCAGTATGTTGATGTGTCATTTGACTGTCCTAACTTGTCAGGTGTGATGATACCATCCTGATACTATAGTCCAGGCTGACATTTTCTTCCCCACAGGCCTCCCTACTAAAGGTCATCTCCGGTGAGCTGCCTACTGTGACAGGAAAGGTCCACAGACTGGGTAGCCTCGCCTTCGCATCAAAGGAGCCCTGGATCTTCCCAGGCACAGTCAGAGACAACATTGTCTTTGGTTCTGAGTTCCACCCGGAGCGGTACCGCAAAGTCGTCGCAGCATGTGGGCTGGCAAAGGTACTACCGTTTCCTATGCATGAATACATTACCAACATTTCATGACTAGACATGGTGACGGCACACTCAAGTTATATCAACCCTATTTTATACCGTCACCAACGCAAAGGACAAATACGGAACCGGACAATACTCATTTTCACTTGAGTTAAGTGAGGAAAGTCGTGTAAAGGGCACAAAATCGGTGGCAGGATTCGAACCTGGGACCTCATGGTTCCGAGACGAGTACTCTGCCGCTACGCTACACGACCTCACATTACTGGGTTAGGATGTATAGATTAGAACAGCTTGTTAGGTAACTTCTTAAATGTTGTTTAACTCTTGTAGGATGTTAGGAGATTGTCTGAGGGAGACCTGACTTTAGTAGGAGACAAAGGAGCAACCCTAAGCGGTGGACAGAAAGCTCGCATCAACTTGGCCAGGTACACGTCCTCATTTGAGAGATGTTTGCTAATTTATATATATATTACTACTGGCACTTCCTAGTTACAGATTGCCAAATGATAAAGAGGTGTGGCGGCAAATAGAGAAGTGTCTCAGTACATGTGTACCACCTTATGTTTCATGAATGCGTTTTCCATCATTACTAGGGCTGCTTATCAAAAGGCTGACATCTACCTTCTGAATGATCCCTTCAGCGCCGTGGATACCATAGTGGGACAGCACATCTTTAGCGAGTATGTTTGGTTGTATCTTGTAGTAACATATCCATTACAACTGATTAGAACTGTATATTATGGAAATTAGAATTTAGTGTAGTATCCACTGTTATTAAAAGAAAAGATGGCAGAATTGTAATGATCAAGGAAGAATTTTTTTGAGATGGGATTAAACCAGCAAAATAAAAAATGTAAAAAAAATACATTACGCAGGTGCATCTGTGGCGTCCTTGCAGAGAAGACTCGGGTCATCATTACTCACCAGCTCCAGCACATCAAAGCAGCTGATCTGATCATCGTCATGAAGGAGGTACAGTATCTGCGAGGGTCAACACTTTGTCTAAGACTGTGGCATTGGGGATACTTTGGTTATTACCTTAGTTACACCATGTATATTATAGCGGTTGCTCTTTTTTTTCATCGGTTATAACTCGGGGTGTACATGTGGTGCATGTATCTTTGCCAGGAGACTCTAGCTGTTTTAGGTACTGCAGCGAGGTACATGGGTATTTGTTTATTCAGAATTGCAAAACATGGGTATGATATTTCGTGTTGTGGTCTTGATTTTTTTAGAGTGACATTGGTGGTTGCGTAATAGGCAGTCGGCGTGGCTTTTGAACTGAAGCAATCTGCAACATACATTGCATAACACATGCCGAAAGAAATCACTATACAATGGAAATACACAAGAGAAACACAACAAACGACGACAGAGACCTCTAGTTCAAAATCCTATTCCTCCACAATGTAAACATGTGTACTACTGTGTCTACACAGGGACAGGTGTCTGCTGTTGGTTCATACGAGGAACTACAAGCCGCAGACGTAGACCTGCTATCTGCCATGCCGGGAAAGAAAGAGGAAGTAAAGGCAGCAACAAGCCAAACGTCTGGCAGAACCAATGCCATGGGACTGTTTACGGCTTTCAAAGAGTCGGAATTCTCTGATAAGGTAAAAAAATTGAAAGCATATGTATCCTGAGCTGTTTCTTGAGTTACATTGTATTGCTTTTAAGGCATGAAATTATACCACGTACAAACACACTAATCCACAAACATGCCTGTCCTTGGTGCTGAAGACTATTCAACAGCATCAATTCGTAACGTTGTGTAATGATTTGTGGCTCTATTCATTTTGTACCTACAGACCCAAATGGAATTTTTTATCTCATTTTACGTTGAATAAACGTTTCATATTCTGATTCTTGAATCACCACCTTATACTGTGTTCTTGTTTTAAAGTCATGAATCGTAATCAAAATCTTGAGATTTTGACATGATTTTTTACTGCCTAACCTGAAACTTTTGTCTTTAAATCCCAGAAAGAGAAAGAAGAGGACAGAAAGGCCGGATCTGTTACCTTACAAGTGTACCTGGACTACTTCCGGTCAGGTTGTGGACTTATCAGGGGTTCCTTCTTAATTTTGCTGATCATCCTACCACAGGTGATTCCATCTGTTTTTATCTGCTTTAATCTTAACTTAGGACATGTTGATTTTATCATATGGATGGCAAACCCAATAAAAACAATACTATACCAAGAAGTAACAAAATTATATTGAAGGCAAAGATATAAAATATCATTTCTATAACCCATAGAGTAATATTCATATTTTAATTCAATTATCGTCTTAACTTACAGGTTCCCTACGTTCTATGTGACTGGTGGTTGTCATATCGGTAAGTATCCGATACATCTTCAACCCAACATTTAATACACGTATTAAGATTTAAACATTTGTTCTGTTGTCCGACCTTTTCTGTTTTTACATGCCAGTGCCCACAGGAATCTTTAGTTTACCTGCCCATTTTTTTGTCCATGCAGGGCAGAAACAGTGCAGTTCAGCAACAATGCGATCATCTACAACAGTACTTCCAACACCAGCAGTACCTACAACACAACCACCAACAGCATATCAGCAGTTTCAGTCCCAACTACATCATTCCTGCCCATCTATGTAGGGCTTGTAGGGGCGTTGAGCGTGCTCTCTGTTGTACGGGCATTGCTGTTTTTTAATGTAGCAGTGACGTCAGCAGAGCACCTGCACAACTCCATGTTGATGAGCATCCTGCAGGCACCGATGTCCTTCTTTGACTCTAACCCTGTCGGTAGGGATGGAGTTATTTCACTTT
Source organism: Branchiostoma belcheri (assembly GCF_001625305.1). Lineage (NCBI taxonomy): Eukaryota > Metazoa > Chordata > Leptocardii > Amphioxiformes > Branchiostomatidae > Branchiostoma > Branchiostoma belcheri. The sequence goes on along the minus strand of NW_017803954.1, from coordinate 2,888,341 downwards.
AGTGACATTATTGTTTTGGGTGGATGCCTTGTGAGTTTTGTGTGTTTAAAGTCCAAGTAGCGATGGTAGTATATTGGCAGGTGGTTATAACATCAGATTGATAGGATGGTAAAGAATGACAGTGACATATAGCTTGGTGGGAGTCAGTGGGTGACGTTTGGAGGAATTCAAGAAGTGCAATAATACCCGATAGTAAAACCTGATACTCGATTAAATTCATACAATCAACTTCACAACTGAAGTCGTAGGATGGTATATGGATGTCATTTGATTCATTGTGGTAATAGTTTAAGTTCAAACAGTGACTGTTGTGCTTTAAAATGATATTATATTCTTCTTAAGGTCGGATCCTGAATCGTTTTTCAAAAGACATAGGAATAATGGATGAACTGCTGCCACAAGCTTTCTTTGATTATCTACAGGTGAGTTGCAGGATTGGAAGTGAGTGGGTGGGTGTTGATTGGGCTTCAATTGATTGACAGGGTTGTGACCTGCTATGTCCTGGGTGGTAGGATGTAATATGTGGTTACCACGAATGTGTCAGAAGCATTATTAATCCAGTCGTCTAGAAATTCTGAAAAATATTTTTCATGAACATTTCCATCGACATTGACTTTGAAAAATTGTTTACAGTATATCATATTCATAAGAAAACAAAATTAATAAAACAACCTTGGTTGTCTTTAGCTGATTCTAGTTGTTACGAGTGCCCTGCTGGTGTCTGCAGTAGTGAACCCCTGGGTGCTGATACCAACAGTCCCCATCACTGCAGCTTTCTTCCTCACCCGACATTACTACCTGCAAACCTCGCGAGATGTCAAGCGCCTTGAGGCCACAGGTGATTTTACTTTAGACGCTCTTAACAGGACGTCAAAATCTTATGGTACCTTTTCAAGAACACAGGAAAATGAATATTTTAGCAAGCTTCATATTTGAAGATAACGAAACATCGCTGAGAAGTCAACAAAAAGCATTTAGTGCTACGTTTTCTTTAGTTTCTAAATGAGATTCTATATCCGGATCTACGTGCCAAACCATGTAGCTATTTAGGCGTTAGTCGTATTTGTGATGGATGACAATGGATATAACGTTGTGTTTAAAGTTGTGTTTAAAGTAGACATAAACATCCTGATAAATAAATAAAAAAACAATGTTACTGCAGAGAGTTCAATATTTGCTTTACTTAAACCACAAAGTTTTATTTGGTCTCCTACACAGCAAGAAGCCCGGTGTTCTCTCATGTATCCACCACCCTCAGCGGCCTGGCTACACTGCGTGTCATGAAGATGCAGGACTCTTTCTTGAAACAGTTTCATGAGTGCTTGGACCACCACAGGTACGATCTAGTGATGTGTAGAAGTCAGTAACTGGGCAACTTTATAGCAAGCAGAAAGTGTATGTCAATTTACTACTTACTTACTTTATAGTTACGTTCATGTGTGACATTCTGAATGATAGATATAATCTCCCCGCATTTTCCCACAGTTCGGGCTGGTTTCTCTTCATCTCCTGTGCCCGGTGGTTCCAGATCCGACTGGACTGGCTCTGTGCAGCCTTTGTCGCCACAGTTGCCTTTGGTGCAGTTTTGGCCTCAGACAGTGAGTTTGTCAAGATTTCTATAACGTAAAGAAATAAGTGCTATATCATGAAGTTTAGTCAAAGTCTTATTTGGACGCCATAAACACGAAATTTCAAAATGCATGTACAGAAAATGCATGTCAAAAAGAAATTCCTATGATTTTTGACATGCAATATATGGGGTATACTTCCAATCTTAAATTCTCTCTTCATAAATACTTTTGAGGTCTGATGGGCATGGCATAAATGCAGCATAGGTTATAAACATGAGGAACTTGGAGCCAGCTGTACTTGTGTTCCCATGTAGGTGTGAGTGGAGGTCTGGTGGGCCTGTCCCTCACCCAGGCCATCATGCTGATGGGCGTGTTCCAGTGGGTGGTCAAGCAGAGTGCAGAGGTGGAAAACCAGGTGAGATTATGTAGATGTGTTTGATATGTAGACGTGTATGCTTCTGCAATCAACAAACCAGCCATGCACACATCCTGGAAAGGAAAAAAATGCCAGTGAAACCATTACCTCCTGCATTGGTCTTTGTCCTTGGTGCTGAAGTTGGTTTGACTAGTGTGATTAAAACCAGCTGCTCAACTAATTATAACATACATTGACAACGGATAGAAGCGGGAGGTGTGCCTAAGATTATTGCAGAAATGGACACATTTAGTTCTGGATACATCAAAGTCACGGTTGAGGAAAGTTAGTCATGCTTCAGAAGAGGTTTGAACTCTAAAATTCCCAGTGTTACCTATCCCACTGTACTGTATCAATTCAATGAAGGATAAGGTTGTTTGCACAGATGACATCAGTGGAACGTGTGGTGTCCTACACCCATCTGGAGAAGGAACCTCCCAGAATCCTTCACCCCCGTCCACCCTCCGACTGGCCCAGCCGGGGCAGGATCCATCTAAATAACGTCACCATGCGGTACGGCAAGGAACTGCCACCTGCCCTGAACAACGTGTCTGTCAGCATCTCACCAGGAGAAAAGGTGAGATTTCCACGTTTCCACAAAATGTCGATCCAAAATTTGGTCCTTGTGTCACTTCATTGAGTGATGTGTCAAATCGTTGTTCGCTAAGCGGTAGCATGCTGTAGCGGAAAGGGGTGTACAGAAGTGGGAGTAAGCTGAAGTGGAGAGGGTCAATGTCATGTCAATATTGGGTATATAGACTTTTCATATAACATTACTAATGCACCATGGTGGATTGAGTTGTACGTCTGTTAAGCTTGCCACACATTACAAGGATGTATAGCTAGAGCCTGAGGCATCATTAAAAGTTCTGAAGTCTTTAATATGTATTTCCACCATGAATCGATGGATTTAAATTCTTTCGTCTTTTGCCCACATTGGATGGCGTTAAAGAGCTTGGTCTACCCAGTGTCAACTGCTACAAGTTCTTGCCTATTATTCACTCCACAATTTCTTGCACTACACCAGATCGGTATTGTCGGCCGTACCGGGGCGGGAAAGACATCCCTGATCATGTCCCTGTTCCGATTGGTGGAGTCTGACGGTACGACGGTGATTGATGGTCACGTGACAACAGAAGTCGGACTGAAGGACCTGCGCAGCCGCATGACAGTCATTCCACAGGTCAGCGGGAACTTTTCTAATGTTTAAAGCCAACACACTTCGTTTGGGCGACATCGCAGAGGCGAGCTTAATAGTATATGTATTATGTCTCGTTGCATCTCTTGTAGACATTGACAGATCCTTGTGATTTTTTGTATTTAGGTAGCTGTTGGGTCGTAATTGCCATAATAAGATGTATATTATGATCTGGATCTGATTTGCATTACTAATCATAAATGAGGAAACTGTACTGTAATACTAATATTATATTAACAGTTTTTATTGCTACAGCCTTGTTTTGATAATGTTCTCTGGCAATTTAATTTTAAAACACAATTGATTAATTCGGAATGGAAACCTTTGAACGTAGAAGAAAATCACTTCCTAGGTTACAAATTAACAGAAGAATAATTTCAGCCCCTATTGTATTTCCTCACGTGTACATTTTGTAGGATCCTGTACTTTTTAAGAGCAGCCTTAGACAGAATTTGGACCCTTTCTCCGAACACTCGGACACAGAGTTGTGGGCAGCACTGGAGGAGGTAAGTAATATTTCAGTATACAAAATAAATGGATTCTTCATAGCGCATGCTAGCACAGGTTTATAATTTACAACACCACTCCCGACTACAACAAACAATATTGTGCTTCTCTTTGCTGTGTATTCGTCAGGAGGATAAGTCAAATGCCCCACATGTTATACATTGTAGCAGGAAGTGCATTCAGTTTCCTAGCTGTTTTGATTCCTGCAGCATGTATTGACATACCTTTTTCAGGTTCAGCTGAAACAAGTAGTGGAGAAACTGCCCGAGGGACTGGACACGGGGCTTGTCGAATTTGGTGCTAACTTTAGTCTGGGCCAGCGACAACTCCTCTGTCTGGGAAGGGCTATCCTGAAGAAGAGTCGCATTGTCGTGTTGGACGAGGCCACTGCTAACGTGGACCCACAGTGAGTTTGTACATGCATGCCAGTAACACGTGTACGAATAGGCTTTTGTTGGATGGTTGGGTCGATATTCATTCATTCGAAAATGTTTCAGTGCATTATGCTGAATTGATTTTCCCTGCTGAATAATATCATAAAAACAGAAAATTGATATACAGAAGGGATTATGTCCCAGAGAAGGTATCCAATCTTTCAGGTCCTCGCTATGTAAAAAAGACTACTGAACAACTGTTGTTGTCAGTGTTGTCGAACGTTTTTACTGCTTGCAGGACAGATGGGCTGATCCTGAGAATGATTGAGGAGAAGTTTGCAGACTGCACGGTTCTGACCATCGCCCACAGGCTCCACTCAATCATCGACTGTGACAAAGTCATGGTAGGTTAAATTTCCTCGGATACATCACACTAAAGCCTGGCATTGCATTGCACTGGGACGACATCTCCCTAAAAATCAAACCTTCTCCCTAAATTCAATCTCTTAACAATAACAGCTGTCTACTTAGGCTTTCGTTCAATGGTTTAAAAATTATTACTTGGTATAACTAAGTGGTATTACTTGGTCAATTTTTCACTTTAGACTGACATTTCATTGCTTTCTAATGGGCTTTATATTTTATCAAAATCAACCATATACATGGTCGGTATTAAAATAACAATACCCTTCCCAACACCGATGTTATGGCTTTGAAATTATCATATCATACCAATTTGTACTTGAATCTGAAAATTTCTTTCCCACAGGTTCTACAGGATGGCGGAATTGTTGAGTTTGACGAGCCGTCCGTGCTACTTTGTCAAGAAGGCAGCGTCTTCAGAAGCATGGTGGGAGACTCGGGCCGCTTTAACAACACAATGACGCCTGTTGGGGATTGATGAATTTGTAGTTTTAAAAGTAAAGTAAGGCCACACCATTTCATCCATTGTTTTTTCATGAAATAGCATTTTAAAAATTCACTATTATCCGTTACATTTAAAAATGCACTATTATCCCTTACATTTAAAAATGGTGGCGTTTGATAATTTTTAGTGTCGTACGTTTTGGATGTCAGAGGTACAGCTCTTACAGTAACCCAGCATTAGCCGGCGTTCCACGTGTCGAAATACTAAAGAAGTATGGAAGGCACCACTTCTATATTACAGTTTCACGTTAAGATATTTCAACTTGATACGGTTTTGAGGGACAAAATGTATTTAGGTCGCGACACGTTTAAAAGAATGCTAATGGGTATATTCTCTGTCATCTATGAAATATGTTTGAGTGTTACTATATGATGTTTGGGTTGTAAGGGAAACACTCGGTCTTGAGATTAAATTATATGAACTGTATGCATGTAAATCCATATGCTAAGCTTCTGATCTTTTTAAAAGCACTTGTTTCGCAGGACATAAATTGAAAACAAACTCCCATCTCCGTAATGATCACAGTCGACGTTATGAAAGGCATATGAACCTTTATTCATCAACAAGTATTATGTACAGGTTGCATATGTCTTACAAAATACAAGTAAACCGTTGAAAACTACGTTATTGATATATATGCCTTGATAACAGTTGTAATTGAATGCATGTGTTTCTTTTTCACAAAAACACAAACATAAGATTTCATGCATTTTAGAAAACAACAACTAAACGACTCTTAGGCCAAATCCTTGTTCTACGCACACTAATTATCAATAATGTGGGAAATATCTTTTTGATAACATACCTAAGAAATGTAAACATCATGATCAAGCATGCAAACTTAAGGCACTTCAACATCTAAGTGTACTTTAATCAACACAAATATACTTTATATGAAGTTTGCAAAGGACCTGTCAACATAGATATCATATTTACATTATTTACATATCATTGATATATTACTAAAACAGAAAAGGCGTTGGAGTGCCTCCCACAAAAACATATTTTGAAAAAAAAACGATTTATTTGCGCTGATTGTACCACCATGTCTAGTTAGGGCGCGAATACAGAGCGATAGGAAGAGTCAGGAACAGACAGCTGAAGTACAGCACAAAGCACAGCCTGTCCAGCACGCGAGACAGCAGCATCCACTCGCTCTCCTCCCCGCTGTCGCTGCTGTTCCCCTCCTCGTTCTTACCCAGCCACATGTTCAGCTTGTGCAGGGTGTTCTGTGTGGCCGACAGGGTGTTCTGGATCCGCCACATCACGGTGTTGGTGCTCACCAGGATCTTCATCAGGTTCTGGCGCCTGCGCGGCTCCTCCTCCGGGTTGAACCTGTCCACAGAAAAGGACGGCATCCGCTCCGGAGTGGAAGCGGTTGAAGCGATGGTCGCTTCGATGTTGTTGACTGTTGGAGGTTCCTCAGCATTTTTCCTGGTTTGCAGAGAGTCAACAAATATAAACACCAACATATAGTACATAAAAAGTAACTCATATCTCCTATACAGTGATGGCAAATCAGAGAAGTTAATGAGCATTAGTAGAGCACAACATCGACAACAAGCTTCCATCAATCAACTTTGAAAGTGAAAAGAGTCGATAACAAAGGTTTTCACACTATACATTACATCACAATTGCTAACAAGCCAACCTTTGCCCAGACCTAGTTCGTTAAAGGAGAAAGATACATCGACCAAGATGAACTAAAGCAAGTTCTAACAGAGAATCATTTCCCACTCCTTCCCCTGCGGTTATCAAACTACACGAAGTTGCATTTCAAGTTGCTGACCTGCGCTTTTTGCTTAGATCCCCCAGACGCATGGCGATTGCGCAGTGCTTCAGGAACACGGTCCTGGCCCAGGCAGGCAGCGCCCCCTCCCGACCGGAGAGGGAAATAACCACAGCTGTGGCTAACATGAACACTCCCATCAGGATGATGGCTGTGATGGTCAAAACTCCTGGAGAAGAAGAAGTGAAGATATCTACGTCATCTCATACTGTCGTTATTTACCCCAATTTGACGTCCAATTATCTTAATAAAATACTCGCTTGACAGTCGTGTACCCTAACGTAGAGGACTAAGGAACAACACAAGACGTTCAGAAAACTTGATTAACGATTTTTCACCCGAACATCTCTTTGTGAAGTAACATACCTGAATTAACTAGAAAAGTAACATTTGCAAAGCAAATGCATAATGTTTACCTTCGCATGTCGGTCTGCTCTGTTCATTCTTAGTCAAACACATTCACATATATGGTGACAAGAAGTCTAAATTCCTCCTACTATAAAATTGCAACATTATGTAACCCGACACCAGTTACCATGGTGAGAGACTGACTGGTTCAGTCAGGCACTCAGAGGTCATTGTTTGGAGAAGAAGAAGAAGAAGAAACGTAGCAAAAACAGCATGTTTTCCTTTGGTAAACATAATTACTGTGAACTAGACATCAGGAGAAATAACATCAGGTTCAAAACTTACCCAGTAGCGGGAAGATGGAGCCTTTCGGCAGGAAGTCGTTGATGACGACCAGGGACACGAACATGGAGAGCAGGATGCTCATGCCGTAGGACAGCCGGTCCCCCTTGTCGATGGGGATACAGAACGTGATCCCCATCAGCAGCACGAGGACAATGGACGGGGACACCGTGGTGCACATGTGGTACAGGGAGTTCCGTTGGAGCCGTAGTTCCAGGCATGCCTAGAGCAAGAAAGGTTGTTGTTGCATTTTTAGCGAACAGTAAGTGAACACCTACATGTAGATCTCAGTACCCTCATAGCGACAGTTGCCACAATTCATCTACACACTCTTATTGAATTAGAGTAAATTAAACATAGTACGGATAAAATAAATTGGTCAATAGTAACTGATTTTACAGTTCCTTCTATCCCCATAGAGAAAGCCTGGGATATGTGAAATTTGATGACTACTGTCTCGCCTCCATCATGCTGTAAGAATCTTCCGAGGGCATGACTTCTCACAGTGCTGTAGTAGGTTCATTAGGGTATAAGGCAAGCAGCACTCATACCGTTTTGTTTTCGACACGCAAGTTGTAGACGACATCCCATTCGCCCCGTTTGAGCTGTTTGTGTTGATGGCACGTGATGACGTCACCGCCGATCTCGTCCACCCCGGCGCAGACGAAGATCTCGTCCGACCGGAAGTCTCCCCGGATGCACACGTGGCACGTCATGTTGTCGAACGGGAAGAGGAAGTGGTCCAGGATACAGGTGGTGACGAGGATGGTCTCTATGATGTGTGACAATGATAAGGCAAAGGTTTTGATGCATGATTGTACATATTAGTGAAAGCATTGATTCTGCTGTTTCTTACCTCCTAATTATGTATGTACGTGTGTGTGTGTGTGTGTGTGTGTGTGTGTGTGTGTGTGTGTGTGTGTGTGTGTGTGTGTGTGTGTGTTCGCATATTATTTTAAGTGTGATCATCATAGCTTAAGGTGTCCTCCCTGGCTAATTTGGCATTTTAGCTTTCCATCATTTTCTCACAAAGAAATTTAGAAAGAACTGTACTTGTACTGAATATTGATACCTGGGTACAAAAGGGTTATGAATGTGATTTTATGGACCATATGGATGACGTCATCATATTTTATTGCCCTAAATGTAATTATCTTTAAAGTTATAATACAGCACTTTGGTACAAGTAACTGAAGTAAAAGTATGATTTTCATGTGCATAATGGTCAAAGCTACAAACCTACGTTTGCACAAATTGATATCTACTAATTATCCGTAGTTATTAGAGAATAACCTAATTGCCTAATTAAAATCTAGTTTTTCTCTAATAACTACGGATAATTAGTAGATATCAATTTGTGCAAACGTACGTTTGTAGCTTTCACCATTATGCACATGAAAATTATATTTTTATTTCAGTTACTTGTACCAAAGTGCTATATTATAACTTTAAAGATAATTACATTTGGGGCAATAAAATGTGATGACGTCATCCATATGGTCCATAAAACCACATTCATAACCCTTTTGTACCCAGGTATCAATATTCAGTACAACTACAGTTCTTTCTAAATTTTTTTGTGAGAAAACGATGGAACGCTAAAATGCCAAATTAGCCAGGGAGGACACCTTAAAAAGGGTTTTATAAATTGTGAAATTGTGATGATATTTGGTATGTTTGTAGGTCTTGGGTAGACGAAGGTTAGGCTTCCAGGCGTCTTTCCTTGGTACTGCAGTACACTTTTCGGTTTTTGCCCTCAGCTATAAATTTCCTCAGTTAGCTGTATATCTTTTTTACACCAAAAGGCAGCGCATACAAAAAGTTGACCTTAGTTTGATCAGTGAAGTGAACATGACTAGTTGTCCTTGTTCCTAAGTCATCTCTTTCAAAGTGTCTTTAATACATCCTACCCATGGTCCAGGTCACCTCGCCTGTGTGAGCCATCTCAAGGTCGTCCTTGGGAAATCCCGTAAATTCCTTATCAGCGCTGAAACGTTTATAAGGTTACTGGTCAGACGACGATGTTGCCTGGAATTTCCATTTATGATGCATGTATTCTCATAGCATATCAAAATGAGAATGATACGTTATCAGTTACGATGGAGAAAACTGAATTACAAAATCCCACACAAAAAATTAAACTGACATGCGAAAGTATAGTACACGTATCAAATATGTTTCCGTCTATGCTCGTGTATGTATATACATATCAGCATGCTATCATACAGTGATGCATTCCATGGTGTTGGTCTACTATAGGTATGGCAGGTGGTTACCTTCCGCGTAGCTTAATTTTTGGTTTCCAGATTTTGTCATGTTCCACAAAAACCTTTGTGAGATCGTACAGGGAGTTTACCCATTTCAGCCGGATGTCAGACCATTTCTGTTCACAAAACAAATGAAATCATAAAGGAAGTCACAGAAACAATGAAATATGCGAAAAACTATTCAGACATGAATTGCTGAATTTTGCTTCCAAATTCAATTTTAAGTTATCAAAACAATGCATGGAGAACCCCGGTCGATTATTATTTGTTTTATATAGCTATAACATAACATAACATAACATAACATATCACCTCTAATATGACAACATTACATTGTAGAAAATCACAAATGTTATTTTCTTAATCATTTACAGCATTTTCAAACAATGGTCAACAATCGCATACAAATACTGTATGACAAAATGTATGACTACCCTCACCAGATCTATGCGGGTTGCTGTTGTGATAGACTCTCCTGGCTCATCCTGTGAAAGCATTAAATGAGTTACAGTACGATATCATTTCGTCCACGTCATTTTGTTCAAATACTATATGTTTAGCCGTGCCTCTCAAATGATCAATTCCGTTAACTTATTATGCAGATAAACATTGAACTTTAAAAGGGTACAAAGACTTCAACACGCTAAAAATCATCGCCAAATGGTAAATGGGAAACAGGGAAATGGACAAATCATACGAATGATCTATGGCTGTATGCAGGTTAAGTTTAGAAACGTTGGTCCTTGGAAGTTGTACTACTACTGATCCCACGACACAAAATTAGAATTCGGTAGAGGATAAACTCACCAGGTCAATGATGTCATCAATGCTGGCGGCCACGGTGATGTTCAGTCCGTTCCCGCCAGGTGGCGGCAGGTTCGGACTTATTGAGCCTTTCTCAAACTTATCAACCAACAGCCTTGTCCTCGGATCCTCTGACATGTACAAAATTGAAAAAAAACATATATCACTGTCAAATATGCCTGAATGACATGAAAGCTTGTGACTGAAAGATTAAGCTATTACGAAGTCGCCCATTTGGGGCATTTTGTAAAAAAAAATAGAAGCTTATTACCTATGCATGTGGGTAAGTCCAGTTCCCACTCTGCCTCGTGGCTACATTTGATCTCAGGAGCTCCACGCAGGCTGTACCCTCCCTCACAGCTGTACGTCACCTTCTCTCCGGGCCAGTAGAAGGTTCGGACAGGCTCGCGAAGCACGCGTCGCTGAGCACCACGGTCCTGGCAGACTTGGTCTACGGATAGTACATGAGAACGAATGTAGTACAACAAGCGCATGGCTGTTAGAAAATGCACGATAAGGAAAGTTTGGATCAACTGATGACCAGTGTATACTTCTTGATGCATTCAACAACAATTACGGCTCTCCTTTTTTTAGAGAAATTAAGTTCGTTAAAAAGACACACACACACACACACACACACACACATACATACACAGAAGATTTAGAAAAACAATATGTTAGGTGTAGCTATATATCATCAAATCTTATCTTACTGTCACAAGGAGGTATATCACAATACTCCCATCTGCCTGTGGCATCTACACTACACCAGGGCCTCTCGGCGCCATCAGGGTTGCGGCAGTAGTTCTGCTCCAGGTTGGCCCATGAGTAGGCCCCCACCTCATACGCTCGCGTGTTCCACGGCAGGCAGAGACGCCCGGTGACTGTTACGTCCACAGTTCCTCTGTAGTTCAGTCCCTTTCCTCGGTAGCAGTCTAATGATATATAACATCAAGATACATGAAATATCAATTTTAGAAATCACTCTTGCTAACTTAAACTACAGTTTCCTGAATATCTGTATTAACCATGCACTTAGCCTAGATTATAATTTTGTTGAATTCATATAAGGGCAGTAAGAAGGAAACTGTACATCTATGGTAATGTCTATGTTTACATGTGTGTTTTCGTACCTAAGGCCATGTTGATTTGATTATATGGATGACATCCGCGCGCGCATGAATTTTCGGCCGTTTAAAAAAAAAGTTTTCAACCATACTGTAAATCGTACATAACAGTTGCAAAATGAGGAAATATATACCGTAGGTTGAAAAAAAAATATTGCAAAACGATACCAATGTCGTAGAATGCCAAAATCAAACAAAAAACATGAAATGTAAAGAAATAAATTTGAAGACTAGATAATTTGCCACACTATACTGTTCAACCTTCAAAACCACCATAATGAAGGAAACTTTTTTTTTGGTCAAACTTTTTTTTATTCGCACGCTCGCATCAGTTTTGGGGTTCCCAGAGGATGTCATCCATATAATCAAATCAACATGGCCTAACTCCAGACCTGGTGATATTGGCCCAGGGTAACAGTGCTGGGAGGGAAATGTTGAACACTCTGGCAGAACGGCTGTCCAGTCCAGCTCCTGCTCACACGTCAGCTTCAGTTCCTCACACCAAGACCGGCAGGGGGCGTACTTGCTTCCGGAACATGGGCTGACTACCATGTAGCACAGGAACTCACCGATCTGCAATTACAATTAAAAAAGTGTAAAAGAAAATCTAAACAAAATGCAAAGATAAGTAGGGATGGCACTGTTGTCTTCTATGCCATGTTTAATTCGTGAATTGTTGTCTAATCTTTCCTGTATTTGTTACATATTCAAGTCATAGTATAATCGACCTGCATCGTGAATGTGCAATAAGGTCTTTCATTCATTCATTCTAAGGTTTGAAATAAACTTTGTATTAGGTGCTGCCACCAGATAGGTGCTTGTGGATTTTACATTGTTGCTCTCTACATTTGAAATGCAATTTCCAGTACAGCAGGGTCGTAATGAGTGTGGTTAATCCACATTACTTCCGATCCTTTGCTAAGCTGAACGAGAGTCATGATAAAACTGACAGTACCTGCTCATGACATTGTTTATTTGAGAGTGTCCTGGTTGTGTTGTATTCTTCTGAGTTGACAATAGCGTCAAAGTCCAGGTGACGGTGATGATTTGGGAAGGTGGTGTAGGCAGAGGCGGGACATGTCTCCTTGATATTGTCAGGAACTGCTTGGCAACCTGAAGTAAAGATAACAAACACGGCATCCAAATATTTTCAAAAATCAGTATTTGTATCTGTACAGCCGGTCTAACCGTCCTTCGGAGTAACACACCAACTAATATGGCATATGTATCAACTTACATTAGTTGCCAGTGGAATTGTTTGAAATACAGAGAATGTACAACATACTTTTACAAAGCTAACAAAATTCTGCACAGAACAATGAGAAAATATGGCTGATACGCCTACACCCCTCCCACATTTTGACCAATCACCTTTGACTCCCATATCACATGACTACTATTCAGAAGAATAAAGAATATGACAGATGTGGTTCAAAACCTTCTCAGGCTGAACCTTTTAGATGCGAGTTCTAGTTTAACCTTTGATTTAAAAAAATGATAATTAAGACGAGGTTACTAACTGCAGACTTCAGCATCCTTGCCATCCCAGCATAGAACATCACCATTACACAGTAGGTCAAATGGAACACAAGTGTGACCATCATCGCACACGAAATGGTCTCCAGTGCACTCAGTGGGCTCTAAAATGATACGTAAAGTTGTCATGTATTAGTATCAACATACTAGTGGTATTACGAAGTTTTTAAAGCACTAAAGCATCATTTTATTGACATTGCATCTCATACTATATAGCTAGATCCGGACTGCTTGCTCTAGAAGTGCTAGACCCAGTGCTACAATAGCTACATGCATTTCTTAGCCAAAGGCAAATCATGCGACGACATGATCATGAGTTTTACAATTTGAAACTATTTATATTTTGAATGGAAGCAAACATCCATGGCATTCATGTGTTGGCCCAATGAACAATGACGATGCTTGAATGAGACCTTTGTCGTAGGCGGTGTATTCAGCCTCAAATGTGTCAGATGGATTCCGCATCGCCCCATCGAACACCACGGTCATCCGCTGGCTTCTGGACGTGATGTCGGTAACATCATTCCCGCAGTATGTACCTGATGTTAGCAAATATACAACAGTGACGTCAAAGCTACAATTGCCAAGGCGTACATCATTCTATATCTGCATATGACCACTATTCAACACAATGTCTCAATTGCAAAACCGTGATTTAGCCAGCATTCTAGGAACGTGACGTAGGTTCCAAGGATTTTGGATCTGAGAAAATTCTGGAGACGTCTTTGAACTTTCTTTCTCAAAGCGATTATTTTTCTCCCATAACTCCATCATCATTCGCTTACTAAGATCAGACGCCTTCTACAGGAACTCTTTTTTCGACATAGTTACGATTTACTATACATCTAGGTTATCTGTGTTATTTGTACGTCCTTAGAGTTTTGTATCATTTTAAGATGTATTTTATGGGTTCTTTTTTTGCTCGAAATAAAGAAGAAAGAAAGAAAGATTGCAACCGGCGTATTCATCATCCTTTGATATATTATACTTACACAATTGCCAATTCATGCCCTATATGGGCCAAATGCACTAGGTTAGATAAATGAGGTATTCGGAAATTCAAGCGTTTGTCCTAGCCTCCTTCGCATACTTGTAGGGAGCGGCGTCATTTTTTTTCGGTGAGCGGCGCGAGTTATGCCGCGGAGGGACGATTTTGCCGCCGAGGGACTTTTGCCGGGGAGAGACGGTGTCGATGCCCAACTTTCGGTGAGCGACGTTGGGCAGCGAAAACGTCTCTCCTCGGCAAAAGTCCCTCGAACTGCGGCAGAATCGTCCCTCCGCGGTATAACTCGCGCCGCTCACCGACAAAAAATAATGCCGCGCCCTACAAGTATGCGAAGGAGGCTATGTTTGTCCGTTGTTTTCTCGATACAGCTGTACTTACCAATGATGTCAAATTTGCCGTCAGGCCAGGACCCATCCATGACGTGTACCCGACCTCCCTGGCAGAACCCGGACTCGCCAGGACTCAGGTCAAACCGGCCGAAATGCAGATTCACGCGATGACTGGCAGTGACCTGTTTAGAGAAAGAGAGAAAGAAAGTACATCAACTAGTAGCTGCTACTCAGTGTACAGCATCATGGTTGGTGTGGGTGATGTGTGTAGTAAGAATAGATGTTGTCACTAGAAGTCATACTAAGTAACGGTCATCAAATTATAGATATTGGAGTGCTTCAAACAAAAAAGTGCACGTGCTAGTTGGTAAAGTCCATTTTATTGCCGAATATATCATTTAAACACATGCAAAATCTACTATGCGTTTACTATCATTGTAAATGTTTACTTAATCAGCTATACGATGTGAGGAAACGTTTAGAATTACCTCGATGTTCCACCGGCAGTGGTCCCTAAAGCCTACTTGCTTGTGATTAAACGTCCCCGCTTGTCCCAATATGTTCTCTTCACATGTTGGGCCGGCCTGTGCTCCCTTCACTGTAAGTTATCGTCTTAATTAATAACGCTGTTATTGGGCCCTCAGAATTCGCAAACACACACAAGTAAAACCTATTATATGGGGGGAAATGACTACATAAATTCTAGCAATATGGAAGTAGGGTTTTCCTTACAGCGAGACGAAATAATAGATGTTTACCAATCTTAATTACATGTGGTGACGTCGCTAAAACTAAGGTTCAAAGGCCTCGGTCTTTCTTCTTTTTCTTTGCAGTGAGGTAATGTTTTGCCCTTGCATTTCTAGTGACATGAGTAAAAAATCAATATTGAAGTCACTATTTCTTTGCTTACATATATTACAAATAGATATTAAATTCTTGGTCCCAAAGAACAACCACATTAACTACAATTCCGCAGCTAAGTGCCATCATCAAATAAAATCCAATAACTTACTATTGCAGTCGGGAAGACCGCAGTATTGTGGAACCAGTTGGTCTGTTTTGCTATTATGTACAAAACATAACGGTTTGTCCGGCTGGCTGAACACCGTGGCGCGCGGGCTCGTCAGAAGCCTGCAGTAGTTCCCCTCCAGGTTGTACTCCGTCATGGGGTCACCATTGGCAATGTCACGGACGGACTCCGACAGCAGTGGTACCTATCAAACGTTCAAATGATTCATGAAAAAAAGTTGCAAAATACGGTCGTGATATAGTCTTTAAAAATACTAATTTGAATATTACAGATTATTGCAGTGCTATTTATACGTTAAATGTAAAATTCCCAGCCGTGGAATATGAATTTCGAATATTCTTTAGATCAAGAAACTAATTTTCACTCTAAAATGTTGGGGTGTCATGCTATAAACACTGACATGAAGGCGTTTTAAAAACAGTGTACATACCTTGTCCTTCACGGTTTCCCAGCTCGCGCACATCTCTCCCCTCTCTGTGATCTCGGCCGTTCCACTGTAGTCGTGGCCATGTCCGTAAAAGCAATCTGGTGTTCATGGAAACAGAGGGGCATATATTTTCATTACCATGACAGAAGTATACTTCATTGACATGATTATTGATGGTCTTCTTACTTTTAAAATGTTAATAAGATATAACAGCTTCTGTTGATGCGATGGATTAAAATGATTCTTTATCTGAAGACATAAACTCACCTGTCATCTCCACTTGACAAATGAAACTGGCTAAAGTCTCGCATGGAGAGGCAGACCACGTAGCTGACCACCTGGACTGCACGGTTGTGTTAAGTTTGGTCGCGTCGACATAGTTGGCGCAGCCCTTGATGGCTGTGTCCGAGACTATCCAGCTGCTGAAGACGCCGAGGATCGCTCCGTCTGCCCACATCCATGCACCGCCCTCATCAGGCTCCGACAGTCCAAACCTGAAACAAACGAACAATTATTAACGTTTTGTCCAGGCACCCAGCGCAAACATTAGCTTACATGGAAACATGGCATCTTATTACCCAGTAGTTTCCTCTTCATTGATATCTTGGCAACTTGACAGTGGTGAGTCACAGTCGCAATAAAGAAAAAGACTTTTTGCATTACATTAAAACTTTACATAACTTATGTACTGATGTGTCATTCAAAAAGGAGAAATTAATACAAGATTGAAACATCATATTTTAACATTCGTTTTGTTTATATTGTGTTTATCTTACCTGTAGACTTCATCCGGCTGCGCTGCAGTGTCGGTGATGAGGTTGATGAGGAACTGGTTGATGTCGGCAGATTTAGGCATGGCCAGCGTGCCCCCGTCTCGGCTACACGTCTGGAGGGAATCTGCGTATGTCTTCCTCTCGTCAAACACCTTGTACCACACGCCTTGGAACTGGCTGTAACCCAGGGCGGCCTCTGGAAATGTACAAAATAGATCATAAAATTTTAATATTCTCTTACAAATTTGCAGTGTTTTACACACTTTGTACTATATAATCATATTTTGACCACTGTTTTACAGAAATGACACATCTAAAAAATAAACTCGACATAGTGTCAATTTGTTCCTTTATCTGTACCCCTCTTCTTGTATACTAGAGCATCTGTCACATGCTCGCGTATCATTGGGTACATATTAAACACATCCAATACCTATATATATAAACCTGTAAGTACCTTTGCTCAGAGTTCTTTCCGTGTGATAGCAGTCCGTGTTGGACAGACCATCACAGTGTTCAGCCAGAAACATGGCCTTCGCTTCTGTATTCATAGAGATGCAATTTTGGCTGGTGTCCACAATCTCCCGACACCACGACCAGCACATCTCCCTCAACGTAGCAGAAGGCTGTACATTTCTGTGGAGTGAGACAAACGTATTAGCAAGCAGCCTTAACAAAGAAGGTCTCAAACATAAATGTCAGCTCCATGACTATAAATGTTTTGCACATTTGTCTTTCTCTTATTGAGACTTGGCAACACTCAAGGATCCTGTAACTTGGGGCACCCTGAAGCGAAAAATTGCACTATAGATTTGACACTTACCTGACATCAATGCACATCGGGGCCAGAAGGTAACACGCAAATGCCAGTCCGTCAGGATGGCACGTGGCGTTGCGGTCATTGCTGAGAGAAAGGGTTGCTCTGTACTCATCTGAGGCGATGACCTCGTCCATCGTAGCATGGCCGTACGCGTTTGGCAAAAAGATGCGGGAGTACTGATTCACGGACTTACAGAACTGCAGCTGGGTGGGGACCTCAAGGCAGTCTGTAGTACGATAGATATACTTAGTAAGCAATAATGAGGTCCGTGATTTGGCTCGTATAGGTTAGTCGTAAAGAGTGGCGACAGCATTTTGTAAATTTGAATGAGAATGAGTGTATAGCTAGTATCATTATGGATTACTAGAACTGAAAAAGATGCTCAAACAGTACATGTTGAACGTAATACTTCTCCTCGTTCAACGACTACTAAGGTCCGCCAATTGGTTGTTGCTCTGTGAGACTTTTACACTGAACGGATAAAGACGCTCAAACACATTTCATATTAGACTAAGTTGTAATTACACGAACCTAGCCGATTCTCGATAACAATTAAGAAAACTTCGTTTTTATTTCTTTAATGAATGTTTAGTATCATTCGTATCTTTCCAAAATTTGCCAAGAAACATTTTCAAGAACTACTTACCTCTACAAGCTCCAGCTGTTAACACTACGTCATCAAGGGCGATGTCACCATATTCACTACTCCCTCGAGTACCCTCAAACATGATCTGTGGTGGGATTTAAGCGTAAGTGACTGTTCAACTATTTTGTACACCACATTTTTAACAATTTACATAGCCCTTCAACTTACATACATAGGCCTGGGATCAGTACATTTTGAGACAAAAAAAAGAAATTTTTACGTTTTGAAACTGGAGTATTGAAACAGCAGTTTTAAAATAGCAGTAAAGTGAAGATTTATTATCTACTAGTATCACACTTGGGTAAATTCTGGATAGTTCACCGTAATCTATGTCTGTACCTGTAGCGGATCAGTGGTGTGTATGGTGAGCGCCTTGGACAGCCACGAATCGCCTTGATCCCCAGACTCCTGCCAGACTTGCCTCGGGACTGTCCCCTGCTGCTTTGTGAGAACCCGCAGTGTTCCCGTCCCGGAGCCGTACATGTGGTAGCGCCACGACAGACAGCTCTTTTGACGGGCTCCATCCGGGTACACCACCCCTGACTCCAGGCTCGCCACGTCGTTCTGTACTGCATCCGATGCCTCAATATGGATGTACGATCCTAAGACATACGAAACACACCTTATTACGAAAATTCTTAATTCGACTACAACATATATTCCATTTTGTGTTATTCCAAAACATATATTTCATTTATTCATTCAAAAATTAAATTTATTCATTTATTAAAGTTTCATTTACAGAATAATCTGAGAGAAGCCGGTGCATTCCATTACATTGCATTCCATGTATCATGGTTTGGAATGGAACACATTTTGTCATGCAACAACAGTCAAGGGAATGCAAAATACAATTACATTACATTTCAAATAGTGAACTTGTAGTACTCTATCCTTACCGAATCCGGTGGTGCTGTCTGCTGCAGGCCCAGTGGATGAGGAATCGGTGGGACCTGCTGTTTGCTGCCAGTTAATGTTGTTGTTCGTGGTAACTTGTGTGTACTGACAGATGTTGATGTCAAAGTCACAGTCAGCCGGGGAGCCATCTGAAAAATACAGTTGTATTAGGTTTAGCGGAGTCAACTTGGAACTTGAGAATGACACCAACAGCTACCGTAGCTACCGTATATCAAATTCTGTCAAACACATTACACTATAAAGAAAACTTCGGGACTCATGATGGTGTTTTTATTGATTTATATTCACAGTATAGCATAGTACAACACAAGGTGGTAGCGTGGTAGTGGTATCTAAGGCTTATTTTAACGCTACCACTTACGCATGTAATGAGAGGATGCATTAACAAAAGTGAATCCAATATAAAGGAAATACAGATGATACTACATATGTAACACAAAGTAATAATAAAACAAACGTTAAGATGTTGGAAGCACAATGATAATGATGTTGAAAAGAGAAGTGAAAAAAATACACAGAAAAGGCACCGAAGAATTGCATTAACCTATGTCTTTATAGACTTCCTTTGCTCCAACCCCGCCCTCCCCGTCCACCTGACAGACAGATGACCGTCCGTAGGTCTGGTACGTCAGGTGTGCGACGTCGGAGGAGCCGCAGAGGCCGCCATCTTGGAGTCCGAACACGCGGTAACCGTTCCGCCGAGCAGCCTGGTAGCACTTCTCCACCGCGTCTGCGCGGGTTTTGTAGTCGTCCAGGAGGACGCCATCATGTCCCTCCAGGGATAGTATGGCCAGTCCATCCGGGTCCCTCCAGCACCCAAGTGTTCTGTAGGGAGCCGGATCTTAAAAACAGAATATTATCAGTGATGATCAGTGATGCAATTATATTTATATAAGAAGTCAACTGCCCGAGTTAAACTTCAAGCGAAGGGAGTAAATGGTTTACAATCCACTTGCTCAAAGTTGCTGTTAGCATATGGATTGTACGGGCCCTGATTGGTCAGTTCTAGAAAGTTCAAAAGGCCCGCGCACTCCAAATAAGAATCCCCGCGCACTGAACAAGGTACAAGGTTGTACAAGGCACAAAGTATGGCAACTACTCGTATAAAACTACCGTTCCATGCATTAAGCTAATCTACCTAATACAAGTGTACTTAGTAGTATGAGATGAAAATAAGCTTTCACAATCATAAGGAATTTCTAATATCTAGACATTCTTTGATATGTATGTCATGCAGGGGCCGTCTAATCTCATTAGATCATACGGCAAGGCAGTATCCATTGGCCAGAGAATTGTCCATTAGCCACCGGTTGCTAATGGATACTGCCTTACCACCGTATGATCTGCTTGGAGATTAGGGTCGTCACGTGGATACTGCCTGGCCAATTCGATACTGTCTTTTGCCACCCTAGGATCTGCTTGGAGATTAGTTCAATAGTGTTCCGGCAGAGGTGGTTTCTTACCAGGTGGTCGTTCACACATGTACATCGTCCTGCTGTCACAGTCTTTCCCCTTCAAGCCACTAGCGTCCGTCGCTATACACTGGCCAGAATTGTAGGATGTTACACTACTGAAAGAACAAACACAACAAATAAATCAAGCAAATAATTCTACATACACAGCACTATGATATTGACACGCAATCCAAAGCTCAACGATACCACGAAGACAACTTCCTATCTGCTGTGGAGTAGAAATGTGTTATCTATCAATTAATATAAAAGAAACACTGTCCAGTGTGTATCATCGTCAGATACCGGTATCAAGTTTTATCATATTCCATTCGTCGTGATACCCATTGACTATGCAAATTACATGTATGATGTAATCCCAATACATATTTTTATTGATAAGATCTAGTATTTACTGACCTCTCGTTCATGTTTGTACCGTCGATCCAAACCTGCAAGTCGTCGGCACCAACCCAGATGTCCTGGCCAGCCTGGTTTGTGATCCATTCCTGGGACGGTGACATGAAGAAATCATCTCCCTGGTAGTGTGTTGTCTACCAAATATATTCCTTTACATAAGGCATATTTTCTTGCACATGTACAAGACACCAAGCATAGTGCACTGTTACAGTACTGGTTCTGCGCGGCATTAACAGCTCCAGTTTAATTCCGGACTAATTCCATATCTCAGCAACCTTACATCTAGATGGGCTAATATCGTAAACTGTAAGTAAAAATAATGTAAGAAATTTGTATACGTAGCAGCCATGGAGGACCCCTTGGGGATTAACCCAATTCTGCAGAAATTTTCCAGAATTCTGCAGAATTGGGTTAATCGTCCAGGGGTCCTCCATGGCTGCTACATATTTGTTACGTCGTTTTTACCTAAGGTTTACAATACGATTAGCCCATCTAGATGTAAGGTTGCTGTGATATGGGAATTAGTCCGGAATTAAACTGGAGGTTGCTCAAACCTGTTCCTCAGTGGTTGGTGCTATGGCGAGGTCTCCCTGGAGGGCTTGGCACGTGACCCGAGCTTGTTCCCAGGTTATAGACTCGTGCCCTTGACGGGAGTAGACACCCTCCAGGTCCGCTGAGAGCAGATAGCACGAGTCTTCATAATACCTCCATCCACTGGCGCATATGTCTGCACAAAAAAGTGTGTAAAATGTATATGTATATATCAAAACTTACCATAAACAGAATGCAATAATTAAAACAATATTATGAAATTAAAAGTTTAAGAGAGATCGTAAATGGTGTACCCGTGCAGTATGTCCCGTTTCCTTGGAGACCGTAATTACAGCTGCAGTTAAAGGATCCGTCCGTGTTGTGGCAGGTGGCGCTGCTGTGACAGTTGTGTGTCAGGTTGGCACACTCGTCTGTATCTGTGACAACACCGAACAAATTTGATATATAGATGATTTAAATGTATAATTGCAATAATTAGAATA
Source organism: Branchiostoma belcheri (assembly GCF_001625305.1). Classification (NCBI taxonomy): domain Eukaryota; kingdom Metazoa; phylum Chordata; class Leptocardii; order Amphioxiformes; family Branchiostomatidae; genus Branchiostoma; species Branchiostoma belcheri. Next base: position 2,866,281 of record NW_017803954.1, on the reverse strand, counting down.
AACTTCTTTTACAATGAAAAAGACTGTTTATCACATAGAACCGACTCTTACCTGAACAGCTCGTGCCGTTTCCATGGAAACCCAGGTTACAGCTGCAGTTAAAGGATCCGTCCGTGTTGTGGCAGGTGGCGCTGCTGTGACAGTTGTGTGTCAGGTCGGCACATTCGTCTGTATCTAATAGAGCACCCATGGGAATAATGTTTACTTGGTCATATGTAAACATAACAAAAGAAAACAAATAAATAGCACTTGCAAATGATAAACTATCTTAACATTCAAGAAAAAACAGTATTGTTTACTACCTTGACAGAACGTCCCGTTGCCATAGTAACCGTTCACACAGCTACAGTAGAACGACCCGTCAGTGTTCAGGCACGTGGCTTTCACGTGACAGTCATTCCAGGTGCTGTTCAAACATTCGTCGATATCTATGGAATGCAAAATTTCTATGGTTAGAGACTTTTAATCGAATAACTTCTGACAACAAAAGCAATATTTTGACATTAGTAATGTTAGAATATTTTGACCTGAAAAATGTCGTACCTGAACAGAACGTCCCGTTTCCATGGAAACCCAGGTTACAGCTGCAGTTAAAGGATCCGTCCGTGTTGTGGCAGGTGGCGCTGCTGTGACAGTTGTGTGTCAGGTTGGCACATTCGTCTGTATCTGTGACAACACCGAACAAATTTGATATATAGATGATTTAAATGTATAATTGCAATAATTAGAATAAACTTCTTTTACAATGAAAAAGACTGTTTATCACATAGAACCGACTCTTACCTGAACAGCTCGTGCCGTTTCCATGGAAACCCAGGTTACAGCTGCAGTTAAAGGATCCCTCCGTGTTGTGGCAGGTGGCGCTGCTGTGACAGTTGTGTGTCAGGTCGGCACATTCGTCTGTATCTAATAGAGCACCCATGAAAACAATGTTTACTTGGTCATAGGAAAAAAAACAAATAGATGGCACTTGCAAATAATAAACTAGTATTGTTTACTACCTTGACAGAAAGTCCCGTTGCCATAGTAACCGTTCACACAGCTACAGTAGAACGACCCGTCAGTGTTCAGGCACGTGGCTTTCACGTGACAGTCATTCCAGGTGCTGTTCAAACATTCGTCGATATCTATGGAATGCAAAAGATAAATTTCTATGGTTAGAGATTTTTTATTAGAATAACTTCTGACAACAAAAGTAATATTTTGACATTACTAAAAGTTAGAATATTTTGAATTTTGCAAACACCTGAAAAGTGTCGTACCTGAACAGTGCGTGCCGTTTCCATGGAAACCCAGGTTACAGCTGCAGTTAAAGGATCCGTCCGTGTTGTGGCAGGTGGCGCTGCTGTGACAGTTGTGTGTCAGGTCGGCACATTCGTCTGTATCTAAAACATCACCCATGGATACAGTATTTGCAAGTTGGCTTTTTTGTTAGAGAAGAAAACGAAACAAACAAATAGATGGTACCTACAAAAGACAACCTTACAGTTCAAGAAAAAAGACTGTTTACTACCTTGACAGAACGTCCCGTTGCCATAGTAACCGTTCACACAGCTGCAGGAGAACGACCCGTCAGTGTTCAGGCACGTGGCTTTCACGTGACAGTCATTCCAGGTGCTGTTCAAACATTCATCAACGTCTAAAAAAATGGAACGTAAAAAAAATACGGTTAGCATTTTTCTGGTCTTTACTTTTCTAAAGAAACCTAAAAAAATCAAATTTCTATTGACAGAGAAGGAGACAGTAACAGCAATTTGACTTCTTTGATAAAAAAAGCTGACAGTATCTACTATTGAATTATTCATTATTACTTATTCAGGGCAACATTTCTAATTTCTGTGACTGTCATAGCTGAATACAAATTACAAGACCTATGAATTACAAGACACATGGATAATATATTGTCCAGTATTGATAGGCCCAGAAAAAAGAACATTTTTAAAGTGAAAAATATTGAGACTGAGTGCGTGTAAATGGGTGAGGAATTAAGAGATTGTACAAATGTGCTGTACCTGAACAATACGTCCCGTCTCCATGGAAACCCAGGTTACAGCTGCAGTTAAAGGATCCGTCCGTGTTGCGGCAGGTGGCGCTGCTGTGACAGTTGTGTGTCAGGTCGGCACATTCGTCTGTATCTGTATCAACAATTTAGTTTGTTATATGTAAACAAAATAAATAATAACAAGGTAACTTGGAATTTGAATAAAAAAGACTGTTAACAACCTTGACAGAACGTCCCGTTTCCATGGAAACCCAGGTTACAGCTGCAGTTAAAGGATCCGTCCGTGTTGTGGCAGGTGGCGTTGCTGTGACAGTTGTGTGTCAGATTGGCACACTCGTCTGTATCTGTATCAACAATTTAGTTTGTTATATGTAAACAAAATAAATAATAACAAGGTAACTTGGAATTTGAATAAAAAAGACTGTTAACAACCTTGACAGAACGTCCCGTTTCCATGGAAACCCAGGTTACAGCTGCAGTTAAAGGATCCGTCCGTGTTGTGGCAGGTGGCGCTGCTGTGACAGTTGTGTGTCAGGTCGGCACATTCGTCTGTATCTGTTGTAAACAACATGCATGGAAAATACCCCTGTAGACTGTAGATAATGGATTCCACCAGAAATATAAACAGGTGGATTACGCTATCTTTTGATAGACAGGAGGGATTCTAAGTTAATAGAAGATAAAGCCAAGCAGTATATGTTTATTCAGGCAATCCTTTCGGCCTTCCATGGTTCATTAATATTTTTATTGTCATATCGATATCATACGTCCCATCAAGAATGTCCATTGATGTGCCATGTTGCAATATTGTGAGGCTTTCTTGCAATGATATGACGTATTTTTTTAGAAATGCGTGCTTTGATAAATAAACAGATAGATAGAGTAGCGTAGGCACGACCAGCTATTGCCGGGCAAATATGAGTCATTGTCGTGTCAACCGGTATTTTCGAGTGGCTTCCGCAGGGCTTGAGTTAGGGGTTAGCGTTCTATGTAAGTTCATTAGTTTGCTTAATAGCTTTCACTAATACGAGTGCAGTGTATAGGTTGTCTTCCACATGCACGCATATGCGTGCCAAGTCGATGATGTGTGCAAAAATGTATATAATCATATATCACGTCCTATTTGGACGCCTGCAAGTCATACATTACGTGTATCAGAATGTTATCATCGAATAGAAGTAGCCATACTTAATAATTCAAAACGTCATTTTTTATTTCTTATTTCCTGTGTTTTCGCGATCGGCAAGAGTGATTCATCTGTATGCATTACTACCACACCATGACATTGATAACATCTTCTCAGAAATAGATGGTACTTGATGGGAAAGTAAATGGCAACGATAGTAGTTGTTTTTACCTCCATGAAAAATGGAGGTATTGTTTGTGTGTGTGTGTGTGTCTGTGTGCGTGTGTGTGTGTGTGTGTGTGTGTGTGTGTGTGTGTGTGTGTGTGTGTGTGTGTGTGTGTTTGTGTTTCCGCACATTTGTAGTCAGCATAACTTCAGAACGCCATTATGGATTGTGATGATATTTGGTAAGAAACAATGATGAAAAGGAAATGACGGAGTCAACGTGGCGGCCTACTCAAGCTGTACTTATATTGATGAACTTATATTCTAGCCGCCTAAATTCTAGCCGTTAAAAATGAAATGTTTGGCAAGTCAGTAAAAAACAAAACGCATCAATGCAATGGCTTTGATGAACGTGAGTCCGACCCCCTCCACCCGTGGAAGGAAGTACATGTATAAATAACACGGACAACTAAAAACGTTTTGTTAAAACGACAGTAGTTTACAATGCACTTGACGACAATGGAGAACTATACGAGTACCATATAGTACAAGCTGTGCAGTAAAACGTATATTACGTAGTGCCATTTTGGGGGAAATGATTTGTTTATTTGTTTATTTTTATTTGCACATGCGTAAAAATACAAACGGACGGAGGGAGGGACAACAGACTTCTTCAACATCATCACAGGGGTCCGACAGGGTTGTATCCTCTCCCCCTTCTTGTTCTTGATCACAATTGACTTCGTCTTGAGGAAGACCACTGGAGACGGGAAGGAGGGCATTAGGTGGAGGGAAGAGTCCAGACTTGCGGACTTAGACTTTGCAGATGACCTTGCTCTGTTCTCCGAGAATAACCAAGGCCTACAGCACCTTACCACGAAGCTGGAGACCTCTTCTGGAAAAGTTGGGCTACGGGTGAGTTCTGAGAAGACCAAGGCAATGGAGGTGGGAAACCACACAGGTCAACCTCGACTGAACATCACTGTCAACAACAGCCAGGTAGAGGTCGTGGATCAGTTTACCTACCTTGGGAGTGTCATCAGTAACAGCGGAGAAGTAGAGCCTGACATTAAATGTAGGGTGGGGAAAGCAGCTTCTGTGTTCCGACGGATGAACTCCATCTGGTCAGCAACCACCATCAACCTTGACACCAAGCTCCGACTATACAACAGTATTGTCCTACCCACTGCAATCTACGCTAGAGAAACCTGGAAATGTACAGTTAAAGCATCCAGAAAGCTAGACGCCTTCCACCAGAGAAACCTGAGGAGGATACTGAAGGTGACGTGGCAGGATCACATAACGAACGATGAGATCCTGAACAGGGCCATGTCCAAGCCTCTGAGTACCATCATAACAGAGAAAAGGATGCAGCTGGCAGGACATATCCTCCGTCTGCCCAGCAGAAGGCACTCTAAGACAGCGATGACTTGGGTACCCCACAACGGCAGAAGAAAGAGGGGAAGGCCGAAACACACCTGGCGCAGGACCTTCCAAGACGATCTAAGAAGGGCAAACATCCCCTGGGAGGAGGCGGAGACAGTGGCCGCTGACAAAAAGAAGTGGAAGCTTGCTGCCCGATGTGCCATTGGCACAGGAGGAACTAAGGTCTAAGGTAAGGGTAAAAATACAAAACAATACAGAAAGTAAATATAATAATCGGACGAAACACAATATAGAATAATTAACCTAAACAGAATGTGCTGAAGGAGGAAGAGGCCTTAGGGTTTATTCTTGTCCTCCTCCAAAACAATGGAGGATGATGTATGGTTTTACTTACCAACAGCATTAACGGCCATCAGTCCAAACAGGAGAAGAAATAACGTCTCCATTGCTGACAGTCCCATTTTCATGGAACCTCGCTGTAAAAAAAATATAGACTTTTAGTGATTATCAAGGTAAGGCAATTCTTATGTGGATACCAAGACCTTTGATACTGACAGGGTAGTTTGCCATCATCAACAAAAATATATAAATACACACAGATTAAAGACGTTTAATATCATTAGTGGTTGACTGTTGAGCCATGTACTAAAATGTATTAAAAAGGCACATATTCGCTACATCGTTAGAGACTTAGAGCACGTGTAGCACATTCAACAGTGGGGATTTAGTATGTATAGCCATCGCGTGATTGGACTGTTTGTGTACTCCTGCAACCTTGTATGGACAATAATAACATAATCTCCTTATGAATAGGGAGGTATGATATCAATTCTTGTATTGTGTTTGCCATAATCATTTCATTGCTTTCAATGGAATAGCCAGGCGTGTGGCCTCGGTAAATACCACAGGAAGAGCACCTCCAATTAATTTGTGATACGCGGCAACGCCTTTTGATCCGGCAGGGTGACTAACCACCCTGAGCAGATTCTGTATCGCTATAGCGGTACGGTATGACTCAACCGACCTCAAACGACGTAAACCGAACTCAACCGACCGCTTCCTGGTCTAATATAATGAGTGTACATGGGTAAAGAACCCTTTTTAACACTATAGATACATAGTCTACGTAATTATGAACAGGAAAACCCCTGTAACTCGGAAATACGGGCCAACTTGCCACGGCGGTCTGTCACTACGGCATTCTTTCCCATTGCTAGGCGCGTTCTAAAAAGTATCGGGTTACAAGACGCTATTTTGGCCTGTTTTGGACTACCCGTAAAACACTTGAAAATTAACAAAAAGGATTTGATAGTAAATTTCGTCAAATCAAAATGAAAGTATTGCCTTAACATCCTTTTAATATTAGCTGTTTATGTTAAATCATTGATTTTGCAAACTTTCTCTCCGAAAGACGATTATTTTCGGGTTTCCGACCACAAGTCATGTCATGTTTTTAGGCAAACATCGTTTTAACCTGGCTACGTATATTACCCCAGATCCCCGATTTTTATATTTTTCGACGACTAGGAGTAAGATCAAAAATCGTGTTTTAGGGATTTTTTAATTTCTGATTTTAAGTCTAGTTTTTGTCGACATATTGGTGAAAAAATTGAATTTTTTTACATTTTTCGCAGTAAATTACCCATAATTCAAAATTGAGGCCATTTTTCAAAAATCCCTAAAACACAATTTTCGGGACAACCGTAACGGTCATTTTGAGCCGTGAATGGGGTATGTTTGACTCTCCATGCTTGCAGGTTAAAACGAGTTTTGCAGACATGTCATGTCGACCAAAAGTCTGCAATGTGTTCTTCATACTGGTGTAAAGAATCATTACAGTATTCAAGGTCACCCAAGATACGACAGTAGCTTCGCTACATGTTACATGTCCACAAGAAAATGATAGCGGACATGTAATGTCCAGGAAACTGTTTGTATCTATAGAAAAGTGTTGTTTTTTATCTGTTGCGAGGCACTCAGGCAGAAGGGCTTGTTTTGCCGCTTTATTGTAAATGACCGCAGGTGACCCCGAAATAGAACGCGGGTTCGATTCGAATTGACCAGATCGAACACGATCGAACACAGTTCGGGTTCTATGACATGTGGGAACTTTGCAGCCCAGATTTTACCACCGTGTGCAGTTTTAGTTTGATGTGACTAATTTATAATCTCTAATGGCGTCCTGAGTCCCGGGTGTGAATCCTGCCATGTCACCGATCTTGTGCCCTTGAGAAATGTACTTCAGACGACTTTCCTCACTTAACTCAGGTGGAAATGGGTTCATAGCTTCGTTTAGGGGTGCCAAATTGAACATTTTAAGCCTAAAAAAGTGTATTTTGTACCAGGCCATCTCTTTTAGTCTGCTAACAGTACATAAATGCACCAGTTTTCCCTTCAATGCACATACCATAATATAGGTTCCTAAACTACCACGTGTACCCGACAGTATATGTCTCACTCACCTGAGATGACCATTCGTACCTTGATCTTTACTATATGATGGCCATTGTGCGGCAATGTTAGCCGTAGATAATATGTTCTTATGGACTGTTGAATAAATCATAGTCATTTTTACAGCATGTATCAAGTGGATAGCCAAACGACCATACAGCAACGAAAACAAAGTTTATAAAACTGGAGAAAGGCTCAATATATTTCCAGCTTTACTTCGTAGAGAATATTGATATCACAATATTGTTTTGCACCTGATATATATTATGCATGAGGCGACGCGCATGTTACGGCGCAGTACTGTTAGCTTTACTGAACATTCAATGTTAACAAGATGATTGCCAATCATTTTTATGTCCCTGTTTATAACATCTTCGTCCGTCGGTGGCAGGTACCAAACACAGCACTAGAACAACTGCTAAACTTTTCCGTTTACAATACTGGTAACATTTGATACATACGTATGTGAAGATATGCGTCAGTGTTTGTTAGATTGTTTTGGGTAATCGTACTTTATCAACACAGCGCATTGCATATATTTTGATCGGTGCCTGTTTAGTTGCATATTGATTATTCTTGACAGAATATCATTATATATTCATCAACAGACGTATTAATATTAGATATTCTTTTAATATGTGTTACTTTTTGCTATCCGTATGTTTGATAATACGTGACTTTTCTAATTGCGTTTTCCTGTCTTTTTCTCAATCCTGTGCCTTGTGTACGTCACTATATCATACGAACACAAGTTTCAACGGTCATAAAATATATTGTGTATACAACTCTTCTGCATTTCACGAAACATTCTTGTTACCTCTTATTAGACCTCAGGACATTGCTAAGCGAGTGGCCCGCCCTGTTTTGTAGAATTCAGTAGAAAAATTCTGACTACTTCTATTTGTATGTACATGTACGTTAGTTGTTTGATTTTAATTTACACGAAACTCTTAAAAGGACAGAGAATAAATATATGGATCATACTCATAGTAAAAAAAACACTCGTTAGTTGTTTGTTTTTGAAGAGTTTCATAATATTCACATCAGAAAATAAATGGATCATGGTAAAACAAAACACACATAAATATAAGAGCAGCCGAGCCAATGAAATGAGTAAATAAAAGAAAAAAAAAATACCTTTGCGCTCTGTGCACGTTTTTCCTCGAAGTGGACCGGCGTTATCGGGAAGTACAGTGGAGCGCTACAGGTGTCATCAGTACAGGTGTCATCAGATGTCAAGTCTTCAAAGGTGGGGCTTCTTGGTCTCCATCGCGATGTCGACGTCAGAGCTCTGAGATATACCATTATACTCACGGGGGTGTCAATTGCTTTGACCGGCACTGTTATACATGTAGTACGATGCTTTTCAATGAGTTTTTGAGGAACAAGTGACAGAATTATTCACGAACGCTTTGGGGCAATCATAGAAACCATCCTACAGGGTTCAGCAGAGGGGAACCAGAGAGAGAAATGAGCTGATAATATCCACCACAATATTGAGTCACAGGCCATTGCACATGAGAGGGCTTGATGGAGGGATAACAGCTAAGTAATGAAAAAATTCCTTCCAAAAACATTTCATTGAAAATATAAAAAGGCAATTTGTTACGACCTTGGGTGGTGTTGTACAATTAATAACAGTGAGTGAGTGCAAATAACGTTGATAACGTTTAAAGAGACCGATATATTACATTAGCTCTACAGGCTAGGACTTACAAGAAAAGGAATGGATACAGAAACACAAGTCACTGCTTTTACATATCACACAATTTATTGCCGACCTAAAACCATAATCAGCAGGCTCACACGTCTTTCTGTTTTGTACTGTAACAGTCTGGCAACAAGTCATCATTACTAAAAGGAATGCTCAAAAATATGTGCTCCTTCCCCCTTTGTTTTTGTTGTAAGAAATTTTTTTTGTCATACCATTTCATGACAACAGATTGCAACGTCCGAATTCAGTTTTACAAGGTCCTGCAAAAAATAATTTACAAAAAAAGTATTTACATGTCCCTTACAAGTGGCACATATTTTTGTGCACCCATGTTTTGTCATAAATGCATTGATTCGAGTAGGCATCTCTGTTAAGCTAGACCCCCTCCCCAAGAAAACAATCATTATTCCGATTATCAACAATTGGAAAACAGCAGTTACATTACAATGTATACAATACACATAAGACTTGTTGTTCTTGAGTGGTATTTTGTTCCACACAAAATTGACATAGCCACCACTTATTTAACACCCTTCATGTAAAGGCCAACCCTGTTTAAATGATCTCTGAGATGGAATAATTATTTCTGTACAAATGTGCCCAGATATATTTACTGTTGCCTATATGAAAAGAAAGGAAATGCAGCTTTCCCTACATAGGATATTCCTGTGCACACCAAACTTGACATGTGTGTTGGGGAAAACATGTACATGTTTGTGTACATGTGTGTACATGTACTGCATGTGCAGGTGGTACTAAGTAATTGTATAATAGGTTGTGGCAGGTACAGTTATAATATCCAGAATTCCACATTGTGATAACTGTCCACAAGGGCAAAATACATACTGAAATATATCAGGACACATACGGACAAATTAACAAATGTTCATCCCATGTCACACCCAAACAGAGTGTGGCAAGTCCTTAGATCACTGGTACACGATGGGTACTAGTTCTTAAGAACTGAGGCATAGAAGTTTAGTAACAAATCATTTGGCAACACAGTTTGCTTACGTGTATTCCTCAAGAGTTAATCCCAACCGAGGCCATGTGGATTTAGTGCCTATAACAATAGTTTGCCATTAGACTTTGCTTTGCCGTTTGTATTCCCTGGTAGAGTTACAGTGTAACACTACATCTAGCCAAAACATCTGACCAAAGGCTACATGCATGTACATTTGTAGCTGACTGTGAAACTCACAAAAAGTCAGAGAAGGTCTTGGATTACAACAGGTTGTTGAACTGAGGACATCGTCTGGCTCTTTTGAAGCCAAGGACTAAAAGAGAACCTGCATTTGAAGATGAACCTTCCCAGTGATCTCTTTTTCAAAAAAATCTCAAGTTAGATGGAAGGACACTAACACACACTGTAACTAACAAGGCAATGTTTGAGTCAGGCGTGAGTTCCAGACTAGTTCATGAACTTCAAAAGTGGTATCGCAGCCAAACGTTTGACAAAATGTACACACGATCAGGATTCTGGATGAATAAGACATTTTACCATGTCTACATTGTATCTTAGAGGACAAAATACACAATGACTTAGTATACATTTACAATATTAGCAATATGTAGTACATAATTCAGTTATTGTACCTATCAGCTTCATGGATCAAGGATGTCATGACCACAAAATACCCTTACCTATGTTCATCTTAAAGGGCATTTGAAAATACTACTTTACTTAGCTACTTTATGGCTTCTGCTGTATTTTAGAAAGCCATAACTTGTACTAATACTCTCCCCTTTCTGAGGTTTTCCATGAAAATGTGTCAAAAAGTGCTTATATAATCTTACAGTGTAGAAGCATTTTCCCAACCTTCACAACCAGGACACTACAAACCCTGGAGGCTGAAGGAGACACTTAACGGCATTAACATGACTTCCAGAAAAGCATTTAGCCAGAGCACATCCTTCCAATTTCTGCTCCAAACAGCTTGGGTACCAGAATTTGACTTGACCGCTGTCTTTTTAAAAGCATGATAAGTAAAGCAGATTCACTACGTTATCTGGTCAGTGTTTTTTGGCTATTTCTCTCGCTGTCATATTTCCAGCTGGATGGATTTCTCTGATTGTAAAGCCATGATAACAGAACATTCCAGTGGAAATCTCCGTCCCCTATAGTTCCACATGTAAAGCCCAGAATCTAGGCGACGACTGTTATGACTTTGAGCCCCCGGTGAAGGCTACAGGTGTTCCAAAGTTGAACGCCATTGGGACGTTCTGCTGGGGGAACTGGTAGCCTCCCTGCTGTTCAATCCTCTTCGATTCTGCGGAGTTGTGAAAATAAAATAATAAAGTCTTTAGATGTGGACAGAGAAAAAAATTTGACGAAGAAAGACAAGGAAGGGAAAAGTTTTTGTTTACATTCACTGATACAAAAAAGTTCGTAAGTTCCAAAAGTTTCCATAAAACAAAAAACAGTAATTTTCGAGGGCATTCAGTAACGAAAACAACTACATCACAATGATGCATATATGTACTGTATAGACATCACTTGCAACACGTTTTTTCTTTTAAACAAGTTTTAAAAAAAAGATTCTCAAATTTCTATGCCAAAGTTTAATGTTCTGACATAAAAAAAAGACTTAGTCTACTAATGCATAATCTACTTGGTTCCTTGAGTTTGCTGTCTGACCACAGACTGACCACAGGATGATTGACTCACCAGCTGCAGCTTGCCTCTGGTCAGCCATGACAATGACCTCCTTCAGTTCCTTGACCTGCTCTTCGTTGAGATGTGATGTCAGAGCGTTGTACCAGGCTGGCTCTCTGCTCTGTAGAGCTGTCATACACAATACACAGTACACAAGGATCAGGATATATACTTGTGCATGTAGTAAGATGGTTTATCATTAGTATCACATAGTAGTAGTAGTAGTAGTAGTACATGTAGTACCAGTAGTAGTACCGGTAGTACTACTTGTAGCATGTAATAGTAGTATTAGTAATAGTAGTACTAGTAGTAGGAGGACATACATGTATAGTAGTACCAGTAGTAGTAGTACTAGTAGTAGTGGTAGTAGTAGTTTGTAGTAGTAGTAGTAGTAGTAGTAGTAGTAGAAGTAGTACAAATGTAGCAGGAATAGGCCAGCAGTCAACTAGTCTTCATACCACATTTCCAGTCAGCTCTATCCAGTGTGTCACTTCTGATTACGCCATACATTTCAATGCCTGTCTTGGATGACGCGATTAACAGATTTTGTGGTCTCATTGTTTTTTGTGGTGACCATCAGCCATGATCTGGCATGGCACATTCTCTCTATGACAAGTCAAACTGACGACAGTAAATACATGTATCATCTTGTACCACCACCACTTACTCTGCATGACACTCTTAAAGATGACAAACTCGTCCACGGTGCAGTCGTCCTCGTCTAGCGGAGTCAGGTAACTCTCCAGCGGGGTCTCCTCTGCATCGTCCTCCCAGTCTTCATCATCAAGTTCTCCTGCCTACACAAACAGCAGCAAGCCAGGAAATTCACATTTTCTGCTCTTAAAAATACTTGATATATAGTTTCATTCAAAAGCACAGAGGTTAAATGAACCATTGAGAGAACATGTACACATACATGCAGTGATATCTGATTTCTTATGTGATTTTTTTTTTCAGTTCAGATGGTTCTATCAAATCTGGCAATTCCTCAGAAAAGTTGTTAAATCTTGACCCTCTGAAACACTATTTCCTGCCATTTTGAGGGGCAAATTTAGCTCATACACTTCATAACATAACTTTCCATATCTTCACATGCCGATTTTTGTCCATCAAATATGACATACTGGGCATAAGTTTTGTCTGTCATGAGTGGCGAATTTCTGTCAGACGACAGAAAGACAGATGCTGGCTAGAACACTGCACAAGACTCACCCTCTTAGCCAAGGCTTCCAGGTACTCCTGTCCATCCTCATCTATCTCATCCTCATCACTCGCCAGCTCTTCTGCATGGAGACAACAGGCAGTGTTAAAAGGGAGCAGTAACTACACACCTGGATACATGTTGTTATACAGGTACATTTTCTACAGTTTTTGTATGCATGAGAATATTTTCAATATATGCAGATTGGCTGTGAGCATATCTAAATATTTTCATTTCATTTCGTGAATCCACTTAATTAATTTTTTTATTGCCCCAGCATTGTCCCGAAAATGAATTTTTAATTGTCCTGAAGTGAGGTTGAACTGTACCAATCTGTTTCTCGGGAAGTATGTATGACAACAACTTGAAGTCAACTTTATTTTGCTTAATATGTTCTGACTCCCAGGCACACAATAATTGCAGAGTAGACAAGAAATTTGGGAGGCCTTTCCGAGCCAAAAGCCAGGACGAATGCCTGATCAACGAAAGTAGGGCTGACTTTCTGATGTTGATTATTTTTCTATTTTCCCCAAAATCTCCCAAATTGACTTTTCAGTTGTCCCAGCCTACATGTAAATTTTAGTGGTCGATGGCCATCGGGACCCTGTTAATTTTGAGCCCTGTGTAGTACAGTGCTGTGAAGTTTGCTGGATGTGATTCTACAGGTGGTGAAGTTAATAATGGGTGAGACAGAAGACTTTTTACCTCCATCATAGTCCTCATCCTCCTCCCCATCATCATCATCATCCTCCCCCTCCTCCAGAGAAGCCTTGTCTGGGGAACAGGAATCCAGGAGTTAGGACTTACTCACTACGAACTACCACATAGTATAATAAACATAGCCTGGATGTCTGTGTAGTACTTATACCTGGTAGTTCTAAGCAACTTGACGATTTGTGCTGAAAAGATACTTTCATCACGTGACGTCTTGTCTTGCTTATGAAAATGACTTACAAGAGTACAAATCATAACTAAGTCAAATGGAAAGCAAAATATGATCATAATTCATATAGAGTAGGCAGAGAGCATCAGTATAAAAATACAAGCCCTCTCACAATGTTATGTTCGTACTTACCATTAAAAACACATTCCTTATGTTAAAACTATGGTAATTGTTGTGTCTAAATACACATCAAATAAACACAATTTGCACGGTACCTAGTTTTTTTCTCAGAATGTTTGCAGTACTTACGAGCATAAGCTCTCTTCAGTCCCTCAAACAGCATGAGTAGTGAAGGTAGGAAGCTCTGTGCAGCAGAGATGATGGGTTCAGGTCTGGTCTGTAGTTCCATCAGGGCACACAGGCCCAGGACACACACTTTTCTGTCATGGAGACTGGGGGTAAGATGAATACCAGAATTAAAACGGTTAGCAATTGTCTTTTCTGTAGTTCCACCACAGCACATAAGCTCAGGAGGGTTAACAGCAGTCTCAAGAGCAGAGGCCAGTATTAAGAAGTCAGTTAGACATTTTGATACGAGTTTAATATTACTCATTCGACAACAGAAAATCTGATTTCATAAATTGAGCAACAACATTCTGAATCTAATCCAAAATGAAGCAAAGACATTACAGTAAGAGATACAGCATAAGCATATGTACAAGTAAGTTTGGTACAATGTTCACTGCATTGATGACAATTGAGATTAATACAAAGTTTGTATTTTGATTTGAAGATAATACGTATCTATTCACAAACATAACTACATGTATAATGCAAATCGCTTCCAGTGAATTATCTGAAGAAAAGAAGTTGTTGAGTTGTTGCAACTACAAAATGTATTTGTGACATATGGCATAGCAGAGAACCTACCCCAGGAAGCAGTCTGTGTCCCTGAACCACTGGTCGATGAACTGTTTGGTGATGGCCTCACTGCTGTTGGGAAGTCTCATCTTCTCTAGTGTGTCCACCAGGAGGGGGGTGTTGTAGTACAGGGCTGCAATCACCTAATGGGGGGGGGGTAACTTGTAAGGGCTAATGTTGTGTTGCTAATTTCTAGTTTCAAAGGTCCTGAAAAAATTATAAGATTTGTTACTTAGATTTTGGCTCCAGTGATCCAATAAATACAATGCAAAACTGAAAAGTATCAGGGCACTAGCATTTTCACAATTATACGTTTTTTACACACATATACAATTATACAAGTACATCAAGACTGAACAAGGAAGCATGTACATGTACAACGTGTTGAAGTTAATATCAGTTTTTCTAGTGCAACAGACATGAAAACATGTTGGAAAACAATTGTTTTCATCATTCAAATGTTATCCCCCCCCCCCAAAGTCTGGAAAAGGTTTTTGCTCCGTTTTTTTCCTAGCACTTAGCTCAAATGCGTTCACTTGAATGAACATGTGAAATTGTAACAAGGGAAATCGTAGATTTCAAACCTCCGGGTTTTTTTGTGTTCTATTGGTTTAGGTTATTTGTTTGTGTGTAGTATGAAAGTTATGTGCGTAATATGTTTGTATGTGTTTGATGGCTACTGACGGTTGGTTCGGTATGGACTGTTGATGGACTGTGACTGTTGACGTGTCTCACAGTCTGACAGCCTGCACCGTCACCCGCGCCATTACCCCCGCCGTCATCCCGCGCCGTCATTGCTGCGCCGTCACCCAAAATTTTTATCGGAACCAGACACCCCTCTGTTTGACCACTTTTGAATGCTAAGACCCAAAACTGCAACCGCCCCATTCCTTAACAACATGGTAATTACCATTTTCAGCATGGCGGGGGTGTCCGTAGCACTTAAAAACCTTTTATTTCGACGCCCATAAACACATATGCAATTAAACAAAAACGTTCTGCATCATCTGCAGCCCAATAGCAATACGTATACCGAACCACAGACAAATCCGTCCAGCCGATCGCGAGAAACAGCTGCTGACAGAAATGTTTCGAACCATAGTAAAACCTCCTCGCGGAAGGATATCTCCTTCCCCGGAGGTAAAAATGATCAGACCCATGAAATTTTGGTTTGAGGTATAAAGTTGTTGCAGTATGTAAATACAACTTGTATATATTACTTGTTTCTGATGAATATTCTACAACAAACTATGTGACAGCACTGACCACTTGCAAACACATGGTCCTCAGTTCACTGGTCTTCACTTCCCGAGTTAACCTCTCCAGAGCCAGCTCTACAAACAGGGGGACACACTGTAGGGGGGAGGGAGGGAGAGGATGAAAATTAGTCAGATTGAAAACAAATCTGGCAACAGCCATTCCACACTGATTTAAACTGCTACATGTACATGTATGTCATGTGTAATAGGTTTCTTGAAAATTCGTAACATTTCCAAAGCATTGCAGGGGGTTTATGTGAAACCACTGTCAATACAATGTGTATGATTATAAGAAATTGCCCTGTCATATGTGTACAATTGTACAAAATTAGTTAACTAATTGCACATCTCTGTATTATTGTAAGATAGATTTTACTAAAATTCTTATGTACAAACCAAGAGCAGGACATGTGGAAGAACAAACCCAGAACATAAATAGTACATAACTAATTTTTAAAGCCTTAACCTTAGAATTTTCCTAATGTTTGTGTTATGTAAGGTCTAAGCTAGCTACAAGACTTAAATGATATTACTATCTTGCATCTTTACCTGATCGATGTTGCCCACACCCTTACACTGAATGAGTGAGACCTCCAGCAGTTTGGCAGCGTGGCACTCCGCATCTTCCCCTGCCTCCCCTGATGTCAGGATCTGGCAAAATAGAACCTGTCTTTATCATCTGTTCACATGTGAGAAAAGAGGCCTCCAAAAACTGGGTGCATGTGCACCTTAGTGCACCCAAATTTGGAGCTGTGCACCCAGTTTTTTTTCTACAAATATTTTTGTAGGTATTTTTGCACATTGATGTATATAATGATATTCTTGGCATCTAAATGTCAGAAAAATATTTGTTGTAGTACTTGTTTTGATTTTGAAGTTAGTTCCCATAACTTTCAGATTCAAGCTCAGAAGTGAAGCAGTAAGATCTGTAATTAGGCTTTGTTTTGTATGGTGCAACCAAAAACATTCTTGTGCTTCAATTTTTTTATGTTGGGTTCACTATAGCCAGTGCACCTATTCCCCAAAATGAATTTCTTGCCCTTGAAACTAAACATCTTCAGAAGTAACACACTGTGCTTCTTGAATTGAAAAAAAAATAGCAGAATTGTCAAGAATCCTAAGAAAAAAGGAAAAAGTTCTGATTTTTCGATGCAAATTTTCCAACATCAAAAGATAAATATGTTGTTGTCCTGATAATACTGAAGACAAAGGGCAAGAAAGGGACAAAATTTCTCTTGGTACATGTGTACATGTACAATGTGTATTACTCACAGACTTGGACATGTTGTAGACAATCTCCAGATGTTTGGGACTAGACAGGAAGGCCTGGGTGTCCACAGTGATGTAGTTGTGTATGCATGGCATCATTTCTGTCAGACATAACATTAAAAAAACACTTAAATTCTTTAGAACTTTTTTTTTCGTCATAAACACTCATAGCACATTAAGTGTTTCTATTTTTCGTATGTAGAATTATGCTGAAAATACAACTAGGAATCACCAAAAAGAATAAGAAATCTTCAGACTGGAAATTACAAGACCTTTATATCCAATGAAACTCAAGCAACTGGATAGATTTTAGAAACTGTCGAATGTTTCAAGTAGCACCCACTACAGGTATAAGTAACTTACACTAGTTTCTAATTTCTCCACAACTACCCACTTACAATACTTCCTTTAGGCATGAACTCCCCATCAATCATCAAAATCACCTCCCACCCACCATGCAACCAAAGCTGTAGACAGTAGTATAGTTTATAGTATAGTGCCCTGCTTGTTTACCTGTGAAATAGTCAAAGGCCACCTCTTTGAAGTTCTCATACAGCAGGTAGAGAACCTGCCACATGTTCTGGGACACACTGGAGCACGTCAGACTGTAGATCAGAGACAGGATCTCCTCATAGAACTCTGCAGGACAAAAAAAAAGTTTTAAACTAGTGTATGTGGTTTTATTTTCACCATTTTCGCAGTGACCACTCCATAGTAACTTCATGATATATGCCTCCCTTGTACGACTTCAACTGTTTCAAAAGCAAATTTAAAACCACCAGGCAACTCCCCGTTTTCTCCTACTGCAAAATATTGAGTACAATCATGCAATGTTTTACGGTATTTCATGAAACACTTATATAGTTGGGTCCTGTTTCAATAGAAGGGTCCTGTTTCAAACATTTAGCTGCAAAATGTTGTAAACAAAGTTTTGATTTTCATTTCTATACAGTTCTTTGGACAAACTATTTTTCACACTAAAAAAGACTCCTCTTAACATTATAACCTTCTCCTTGCTAACTAACCTCCATAACCAAAAAATGTGCCAAAAGGCCTCTTCAGAAGGTTAAACTATAAAAGTGAAGTACACCCATCATGGCCGTAGTATAAAGAATGTGACTCTCACCTAAGACCTGCTGCTGCAGCACCAGTCCAACCACTTTCAACACCACTGCCTCCAGATGAACCATAATCTGTGCACAGAGAACAGGTGGAACAAACCATAAGCTTATGAACACAACAAGAATATTCACAGAAAATTGTCAAACAACAGAAGAATCTTATTCAAGAAATTTTTGGCTAGACCTAAGGCGTGAAGCCATTTTACATCCCACCTCTTTGTGATCCTCCATGACTGTGAGAATAGTTTCTATGGTGTTGAGGAGACCCATGGCAGTGATGGCCTTGTCTTCGTTGCCAGAGTCCTCACTGTCAATACACTGGGCAAATGTGTCCGCCTGAAGAGAAGGCAGCAAAGACAAGTGTTAGGGAAGACTTTCCAACACTCTGCCAAAGTATTACAATTCTTCAAATTTAAGAGTTGGAATTGGCTACAGTAAGAACAGAAAGTAGTACAATGTTTATACTTTTTTACTAAACATACCTCTTGATAGAACTGTCTAAAGGCTTGCAATGCAAACCTTGAATTATACAGCAGCGCTATGAGAGTTTGAGTTATTTTTTCCTCAAGTAAAATGTTGTCCATAGCAGCCTGATGGTTTCACCAAACAAAAGGAACGGAGAGTAATCGCGATTTAAGTCTTAGCTCACTAAGAGCTAATTTCCTACTGGTTGTAACAGAGAAGACAGACGCTATGTACAGTATTTACAGGTTCATTATACCGGGTAAATTCCCATAGCTCCTTTGGACAAGCACAATGAACCGTGGACCACGACTTAACATCCACACTGCGACCTTCCAGTAGCATGCATGTCGGGTGAGCAACAACAGCCGAGATTTGAACTCCCAACCTCTTGGTCCAGAGGAAGGGTTGCTAACCACTGGACTACACATGCTAGGTTTCCCAGTGACAGAAAAAGAAGCCCATCTCACCAGATGTTGAGTCATCTCCACAGCGATGATAGCACACTGCTCTGTGTAGGTACAGATGAGCTTCTGCATGACTGTGGTCAGGTCATCATTCTCTGTCTCCCTGATGATCACCAACAGTTCCTGGATCACAGGGCGCACGTGGGGCTCCACAAACTCCTTAGCTACAGACACAAGAAAAACCCAGGTGTGAGTGGTTCAAACCTTACAGTCTGGTCCCGGGGTTGACATCTTGAAAAGGTGATAGTCACCTGTTATGACATCCTTTCTACAGACACAGAACAAGAATTTTTTTTTACTTTTTCAGAAGTATTGCCTACTATTGGAGGGTCCCCTCATGCATTTCCAGAAAAAATATAAAGGAATGTACATGCACCAACTAAGATTCACTTACACACAGACTCTGTTGTTCTACTCTTGAAGAAAATAGAGAATACAACAAACTAAACTCTCCTGTATGATGCATGAATACTTGGGCCAGCAAAATTGATACTAAAAGACTCTTTTGTACTAAATAAAACAAACACTGCAAGTACATGTTTCACATGTAACTTACTACTACAATAGTTGCTATTGGCAGATTGAACCTTGACAGTGGTAGAAATACTTTTTCAGAATGTTAAAATTTTGTTTTGCATTTCTGAAATACTTTCTGCAAAATACACATTTACCAGTCTGGACCTATACAAAATTGCATGTTGGCAAACATTTTATGTGCAATTTGAAAAATACTAACATGCAAAATTACTTGTATATTAGAGAGTTAACACGAAAGCCGATACTGTTGAACCTGAAGCCTGATTTTTTCATTCTGCTGTGCATAATTGCAGGTTGCTTAGTTTTTCATCCTGCAATATTGAAAATGTCTCTGCAAAATTTGGACTGCAGGTGGGTGGCTGACCTTTTGGCTGGTGGGTGATGAGCATCTGCAGTGCGATGGCAGCCTCCACTTTGACTGGCATCTCCTTCTCCTGAGTCAGACACATGTGCACCAGCTCCAGGGCTGACTTCAGGTTCTCCTCACTCTTCCACTGAACCTCACAGAAATAGTGCAGCACCCAACAGGCCTGGGGAGAGACATTATACAGTCAAATGTGTCTAAGGAAAAGTGGTCATCTTAGACAAGTGGTCTTCTTATACACAAAGCGTGGCATCAAAACAACACAGAGAACAGCTAAATTTCCACCAATTTTACAATAGACTACCCCATAGACCCAAAGTGACCCAGCCTGTGCCATTTTACATTGCACAAAGACTGTCCTGTTGTCGAAATTTATGGAAATCAGCCAATGCCATCAATACTTTTCACTATTTAGGCCATGTTGATTTGATTATATGGATGACATCCTCTGGGAACCCCAAAACTGATGCGCGCGTGCGAATAAAAAAAAAGTTTTGAAAAAAAAAAAAAGTTGCTTTCACTATGAAATCTACGTGGTCATGAAGGTTGAACAAATGGCACAGAATATGTTATGGCGAATAATCTACTCTTCGAATTCATTTCTTTACATTTTTGTCTTTTTTCCTTTGATTTTGGCATTCTATGACATTGGTATCGTTTCTAAATGTTTTCCTTGCAACATATGGTATATTTTTGCTCATTTAGCAACTGTTTTGCACAATTTACAGTATGGTTGAAAACTTTTTTTTTTGGAAACGGCCGAAAATTCATGCGGGCGCGGATGTCATCCATATAATCAAATCAACATGACCTTATAAAAAAAATTATCGCCACACGCTTGAAAATAACATGGTAGGAAGATGTTGGGCCATGTGAGGTCCAAAATAGTGTCAGTTGTGATTGCGTTGGACAAGTGGTCAGCTTAGGCAAGTGCCTTAATTTTTACGTCTATGTACTTACCCGAGCCCTCATGTAGCCAAGCTCATTTCTGAAGAGCGGGAACACAAAATTCTGCAGCATGGACTCCATCTGGTCTTTGTAGATCTTTTTCTGATAAAAAAAACACAGTGATACAAAACTAAAATTTTAGCATGGGTATTGCAATTAATTTGTATCTTTATCTGTATAGCCATTATAACTGGCCAGCTGGCTATAATACACCAAACTACTTGTTACACCTAACCCTTGAACATCTAACTCTAAACATTCTTTAAAGCTATATCTAGTTAGGATGCCTGTACTTGATGGCAGCAAGTTCCACTCTACGAAGTTCTAGGGAAAAAAATCAGTTTTTGAGCACTTCAAGGCATTTATGCTTTCTTTAAACTTGCAGACATACAGAGGGCAGTTTTTCTTCAAATCTGGCATCCAACCCCCATCGGAGACGGGATACATACAAGCAGATTTACGCAGAGGAGGTCTCCTTACCTTCAGCAGTATGTCTGCACATGTTCCTATCATGTGGAGAGCTCCGTCCTTCAGCCGAGGGTCTGTGTTCGCTTCTGTCAGGGCCTGAAAAAACAGCAAAACAAACCATAGCTATAGACTGTTCAAGAATTTTATAATTTTGTGAATTATGCCTAAAGCTTTCATGTTAGAAATACAGGTTATCAAGTTTTTATATTCATACATCAAAGAAGGAAATACACCTAAAAGAGATAGCACACTCAAGTTAAAAGGACTCATTTCAATGATAACACTTACATACATGTACAACAAAAAACAGACTCTTCAAAATGAAAAACAAACATCTAATAAAATGTAATAAAGAACAAAGATATTGAAAGATTATGAAGGGCAAGTCCAGTTCCCCACCCTGTAACACTTTTGATTCCTGATTATTTTTTTTTTATAAATACCAACCTTCATACAGAATCCCATGGTTTTCTGGAGGACATCTTTTCTCTTGGAGGTGGTGGAGTGGAGGAGGGTCTGGGCAGCCGTTACAGGAGACACAAAGTCTTCAAACACGTCTGGACAAAAACAGACAGCACACTGGTCATGGCTACTACATGTATACATGTACTTCATGTGTTGGCAATACAGCTTACCAACAGTATTGTCATAAACTACATTTGGTAACTGCTGTGACTGCTGATTTGACACATGGCTCAATGAATTTCAGACACAAAGTCTTCAAAGAACATTTTTTTTTACAATTTGTAAACTTTGTTGTCCTTAAAACCATACTTTTACATCAATGAAGTCAGTCAAATGCTTTAGTAATTTTTTCAGGACCGTCATCTAAAATATAACATTTATTTCCCTAGGTGCAAATAGCCAGGATTCTCCTTCATATCCTTGTGACATCCTTACCAAACTTCATGCGGATGTACTCATACGGGTCCTCCTTCCACAGCAGATCATCCTCGTCTGTGTAACACATCAGGGGGAACACTACCTCACAGATAATGTCCTGGAGAAGAGGCACAGACACTAGTTATCTCACCACTACAGCTGTGTGCAGAAGCAAATTTTAGGAACAGGTACATAGGTTTAGGTACAAGATCAGATCAGACAAGTTTGACCAATCATCTGCAAGTTGTACAATTTTTGGTGTCCAATCTGTCCTTTTGGGAGGATAAATTGTTGTATGAGGCTTTATAATTATATACAGTAGTTTAATCTAAAATTTTCCCCTTTGAAATGCAATTTTTTCAGTTTAGTGTAAACAAATTGGCATCCACTAATGTTTTATTTTGTTCAGGTACAGGTACAATAGATGTTCAGTTTTGGGCTTGATACTTGTGATCCATTGCATCTGGGTATAAACTGCAAAGTTTTGATTTTTCCAACAATTATTATACAACTTTGTACAGTTACAAACCAAAATGAGCATCAATCAGTGCAGCTACATGTTTCTAATGTCTGTAGTACTGTAGCTACAGGTACATGTTGTACGTACCACCATGTGGTTCTTGAGGACCTTCCAGCAGACTGCGTGGCTCACACCGGTGTTCAGGTAGTTCAGCGTCTGCTGCAGAACCCGCGGAGTCACGTACTCCTTCCGCCGGTACGCCTCCAGGACCTTCAGCAGTACACCCAGGATACGCTCTGGTGGACAGAACAGTTCACGTTCTTTCAGAGCGCTTTTTCGTTTGATATTTTCCGTTTGACCACAAGTTCAAGTTCAAAGATGTTTTAGACTATATATCTTCTGCAATTCATGCCTGTTGGTACATTAAGCTATATGACAAAATTGAAAATAGGATAATTGGAAAATTATGGAAAGACAACATTTGATATTTTACATGTAGCAACAGACTATGAGGAGAAAATGTAGAATGTAACAATGACAATTCTGTAATACTATTCAAGAAATACTATGCTAATTCTGTCTAAGTGAGGTTCAAATATTTGTGGTGAAGAGTTGCCTACCTGAGAAGGTTTTGATGTACCACTCTGCAAAACTGTTGTATTCCTTGGTGACATTACCAGGGCTGCCATATCTAGGAAAGACGACATTTTCAAAAAAATGTTTATTTGGATTCTTCTTGATTGAAAGGACCTTTGTATGTTAAATTAATTGTCGATATCCTTGTTCTAAGCTTGTTCTATGAATAAGTAAATTAACTACATTGTATCACAGATAGAAAAGATGGCTTTATCACATGCGACACAAGTCACGTGTCCTAAACATGTTTCCGAAGGTCCAAATTGAAAGACATGACTTGAAGCTATTTGCATTAAATATCAAGTATGGCCCTAAAAGCTGTCATTGTCGATTGGTTGTGAAAATCGTCTTTTTTAAAAAGGTTACCTTTCAAAAACTCTTGCTAGAATGTGCATGGCCCACTTCTTACACTTCCACCAGGGGAGGTCTGGTCTCTCATCCTCGTCAATCTGCAGTGTGTGCTGCAGTAAAAACACAACAGTCATCATTAAAACAATCCATTGCATTGTAAAACAATGATTGTAAATCATGAATCTTTTACAGTGGTTTCATTTCACAGCAGGGGGAATAGCAAGGTTTTCACTATGTTTTACATTCCCAGTTAAAACAATTCTGTAGTACGGTAGTCATAAAAGAAAGGCATATTTGCAATGTCATGAATTCAGTGGAGCAGTCATTACGAAAATGAACAGCCGCAAAAGTTTCAAAATTTACAACTGAACTATGCTAATGTTTGGTTGAAAAGGCTGTTCATGGGTTTTCCCCTATTCTCTTACTGTATCTCCCAAGTCCACATCCACAAACATGATGTGGGAATTCCTCGTTTTCAACAATAATAAAAACAGGAAACATTTTCACTTTCACTGGCTAAACAAAAACATTTTCCTGACTCTTAAGTTGATTCCTCTTCATTATCTGATTTTCCATAATGTTATAGCTGATGCACACAGGAAAACATCTTATGCACACACTAAGAGAAGAGAATTTTGCGTACCTCGGGTATAGGACGTTCCATAATCTGTTGGAGTGACTTGACCCACTGCTGGAAGATAGGCCGTGTGACCAGGTCCTGTTGCAGGAAGTACTGGAGGGTATACAAGGAAAACATTTGAAAGGCATCCAACACAATTTCTGGGCAACAAAGCAAAAAAAAAAAATGTTCTGGATGAGGAAATCTGTTTGATATTGACATTTATTGCCTTCATAGTTGAAGCAATAGACCAATCCTGAAGCCCCGCCCATCTCCATCAAAACATAGAAATGTAAACCTTTGACAGACATGCAGCCAAGTTCTCATTGGTCGAACTGCTAATTGCCCTTCTCTCATTAGGCCACACCAATTTAATTTCTTGGTTAACGGATTTTTCTAGAAAAAAAATGGAGCGGGCGGGCGAAAAAAAAATAAAAATAAAAATTTGAGACCACCTGCCATGCAGCCATGTAGTAAGCAATCCATTAAGTTTTAAGTTACAAAATGATATAAGATATTATATTAGACACTTATTGAACTGAAAGGACCATTACTACATGTATATGAGCAACTTCTCTTACATCCCTTTACAATTATTCGTATTATTTTGCAAGATACACATCTTTACTGTATGAACAACAAACTGTCAGTTGACAAGACTCCCATTCAACTGGTTTCACTTTTATTCATCTTTCAATGTTCCAAAGAGTGGTTTAAATCAGGGTGCTCTGTTCAGATCCCATTGTTTTCTTAGTTCAGGGCACACAGCTTACCACTGGGCTGGGCATTCTATTGTGTCTGGCTGATATGGAAGTTATTTAGAGCTTGAAATTTACAATATCCTAAATATATGCTTTAGACAAATTTCCAGGAATGTGTAAAAGTTATTGGCAAAAGAATTAACTACTTTTACAGATATTTTATTTATTTTTTTATCTTTCCCCAATTCCCAAATACTACCGGTAGTATACATTTTATATTTCCCATTATACACTTTAGGTATGCTACAGCTACATTATACTTAGCCATCATTCAAACAAATAGCCACATTGACACACTCTTCAAGTTGCCACAAATTCAATGGTCTAGGGTTTCACTATAAAGTCTTTGATGTATGGGGATTTTTATTTGTAGGGGGAATCACTTTATTAAAACCTTTAGATGTAATAATCGATGCATTATTTGCAATTGTACTCCTGTTTATAGGTGTCTAAATAAGATGTAACTTTGTTAGAATGCCACATGCACATGTAGTATTTTTCACAGAGTAATTTCTATAATTAAAAGAACCTGTTTCCCCCTACTTGAAGTGGACTCTTCCGGCCGCGAGAAAGTTGCTTTAGTGAATGGACTTACGTGCATGGAGGACTTTTTACTTTGCCAAATTCCCATGTTTGTGGTAGGATTTTGTACTTTTTGAGAGTAGTACAGTTTGTGATGCCAGAATACATTGTTATGTCGTGTTATTTTTACATATTCCCTGGAAAAAAGATCGTTTTGAAGGTGTGTGTGCATGTGCCGCCCAGGCCGAGTTTATACGTTCGGCCGATTACTTTCCGTTACTAGCACATGTTTCCGACACAATACGTGTTTCTAAATGAAATATAATATATATCTAAAAGGGAGATGATATGTTGTTACAGGCACGATGACTTAGTAAATCTGCCGTACGTTTGACTGTCGTCAGTGAAGTTTTGTCACATGAATGGTGACATGTGCAAAGGGGGTGGGGGGCGAGTTCTATATCAAAAGAATGTTTTTTGACGAACTTTTGAAGAGGCAACCTAGCTTTCCGAACAAATTGCACTCAGAAAAATGTTTCTGCCTTGAAGCAATGTATTTTTAACGCTGTTAACTATGCCCAAATTTTGAAAAATTACAACGTACGGGGTGGATTTTGGGGCCGCAATTCGGGACCCGAGAGTATGGATTTTTGTTCTGTTTTTATTTTTATTTCATTTTGGCAAAAAAACGAAGCGGCGAATCCGTTAACCAAGGAAATAAATTGGTGTGGCCTTAGAAGTAATTGAACTTCTATGTACATTTGGGATCAGTCTTTTCTGTGGTTCAGTACCAATACAATAGATTATGCATATTTGTGGTGACAGGACTTTGCAGTGAAAGAATCATTGCAAAAACATGAATATAATAAAAACAGCAATAATTTCATTATCTAGGGTACCTGAACCTACCCACCTGGATCAGGGCATAGAAAATCTTGAGGATTTGTTTCTGGATGAGAACGGAAGCCTGTGATTGGTCGGGGATGAGCTGGTTCAGTCTCTCGTGCAGGACGGGGAGGAAAACTGTCATGGCGGCGTTCAGCGGGGCGCGCTCCTCGGGCTTCTTGTACCTGTCCCATTGGGCACGTGACGGACTAGTTAAACTCAGTAGCATCGCTCATGGATTTCCACAAGTTAGATAATTACATAATGGAACATCATGCTAAAGGTAAGACCAGTGACTTCTTGAAAAATCCTTACACCACCACTACTATGCACCCATAACTCTAGTATGTAACTGCAAGTACAATTTATTTTCATATCATAACTGTTAAACATAATAGAGGACTCTAGTATCCAACAGAACCACAATTGCATAGTTTAGTATCATGTCTAAATCAGAGAATTCAGACTTTCAGGAAGCATGTAATCAATGGCTTTTTGAATTCCCCCATGTCAATGTGGCTCTGGCCAAATTTTTATAGCTTTCATTTCCTGTCATCCTGCCTGTCAATCTTCCTGCACCCATTTGCTGTCAACCTACTCTTGTCTGGAAAAACAGACACAAACCCACAGCTCAGTCACCCAAAATAATACTTCTATATGAGAAGTAATCAACTCAACCATTAGATTGATAGATTCCAACATCATGAACTTCTTATATCATCTTTGTATGGATGACAGTTTGGGGGATTTGACCATCAAAATGACAACTTACTCGTAGTTCTTGACCAGTTGGTAAATGCTGAGAAGTGCCCCCAGCCATGTGTTGGGCTGGTTGGAGGTGATGTAGGTCTTGAGCTTCTGGATGACGTCGTGCCAGCGGCCGGGGTAGTCATGTTTCAGGATGTGACTCATGCACGTGCCCAGCTGCACCCTGGGAAATATGGGAGATACCATTTTAAGTTGCAAGAAAATGCACTTGAAGGCAATCAATGCAAGTTCAAGGTGGCAAAACTGGAAATATTGTGATTTGTGAATAAGGCAATCTGCATGATATTGACCCTAACTGCCCCACATCAGCAAAACTGCATCAGTATTTCATACTTTGTTCATGATGAATCCTTTATTTTCTTGGTTGTACCCCAAAAATCAGCCCAGGATCCTACCAGTAACCTTTCTCTGTCACAGCTTTTGATATTTTCGCTCCATGAATGCCGATATACATCGGAAAAGTGTTGTTTCAGCTTAAAAGCCCTAAAAACTGCATTGGGCACCTTTCAATATGAAGTCAATACTTAGACCTAGGAAACTGACATTCTAGACAAAAGGACAGTATCTATCATATTTTATATCGGATATCATCCTTTAAAGGTGAAGCCCCAGAGAGCTGTCCTTACCTGACCAGATCAGGTGCCTGAATGATGGCCTCCACCAGGTTATTGCGGATGAGGGTGCGGTCCTGCTCGTGGATGTTGAACGCCAGCGGCTCGCCCACGTTAGAGTGGCGCTCGTGCCAATACTGCGAGATCATGTTCTTCAGGTAGATCACACCTGAGAATAGAAATATGAAGATACTGAATGATCCTAAAATGCATGTAGCATGTAGCAGTGTGGATACATTTAGTTGTAGATTGTTGAATGATTTTGATGCTGTAGATTTTTAATAAGATAAGTTATGACAGGACCTGTCACCAATAAGTGACATGGATCTACAATAACTTTTTCTATAGCAGGACAGCTGAATTTAGCAGGACACATGCACAAGTGTTCTCACAATGCCCTCAGCTGTGATTGTACAACACATGTGATCGGCACTAAGTTAAACCTTTTGTGCATTCAGAAGTGGTTGCTCTTCTTTCTTGTTATCTATTCAGGGCTCAAAATACTGGGTGCATGTGCACCTTAGTGCACACAAATTTGAAGTTGTGCACCCAATTTTTTTCTGTGGGTGCACTGGTTAAAATATACCTACAAAATAGTTTTGTAGGTATTTTTGTACATAATAAATTATAATAGTATGCAGGATATTCTTAGCATCTAAGTGTCAGAAAAGTAATAAAATTTTTGTTGTAGTACTTGTTTAAGATTTAGCTCCCATTTCAGATTCAAGCTCAGAAGAGGAGCAGTAAGATCTGTAATTAGGTTTTCTTTTATATGGAGCACCCAAAAAATTTTTTGTGTGCCTAATTTTTTAGGTTGGGTGCACCAGTGCACCTATTCCCAAAAATGAATTTTGAGCCCTGCTATTGTATGTTGTATTAGATGGGTAACTCGTCTCTCTTTGCAGCCAAGTGCAGAATGTGTGAAAAGGCTTAAGCCAAGGGCAAGAGTCTTGGATAACTGCCATGTAGCACAAAGTCAGGCCACAAATATACACCAGTAATGATGTATCCCTGGCACAGCCATTGGAGTTGATTCATTCCCACCAGTGTTTACATGTACATGTACTTCTACTCTGTTCTCTCACCTGCTTGGCGTACCGGCATGGCCACCTGGTCTGTCATCACTACTTGCAGCAGCAAGGGGGCAAAGCCAATTATCTTGTGCATCTAGAGATAGAGAAAGCAAAACATAAAGTCATCAACAGAACATGTTACATGCGCCTTATTGTAATAAGGTTTCATGTGTTCTTGTGGAGCCTTATCCGTGGCTAAAAACTGTAGAAAGTCCCTGAACAACAAAAAAAAGACATATCACATGTTGACTTGGATTTCAACAAAAATCCTCTAACTCTAAGCTTAGTATTCTCTATAAGTACCCTCTCTTTGTAACAATCAGCAGGAGATGTCTTATGTCTAGCAGGCAGTACTAGAAATGTTGGAATTGAACAATGACTGAATTGAACAATGTCAAGGCTGGATTTTTTGTTAGTCACGAATACAGACACATATACAAATCATTAATATAGGTCTAACGCAAGGTTACCAGTTTACGGTCGAATTATGGAAAATTCCATTTTTTGTGAAAACGCATGGGCAGAACTAAATATTTAACCCTTGTGAAGAAACAGTAGTTCGTCGGTTATAAAAGTGTGTGCCGTGTCATTTCTTCCCTGCGTTTTTTGTGCCGTGCCAGCTTTTATTTATTTAGTAGTAAACAGTGGAGAATTGCTCTAGGGTGACCAATTAACGGTCACTTGGACCTTTGTCCTTGTAGTGCTCTACGTATAAGCGCACATAAACAAACACTTTCTGCAAAAAAATACCGAAGTGGTCAACAACAAACCACGGGAAAATGTCAGTGTGTAGCCCACTGTCGCATGCAGTAGCGCTGTGGTGCTAAATGAGGCTGGACCTGCATTTTTCCCTTAGTAGAACGTGACATAATGGCCCAAGATGTTCCATTAAACCGTTGCAATAGATAACAAGCGTCTATGCCCCTCCAGACACAACGGAACGTCGTGAAAACCCGAGCAAACTTTTCGCTACGGACGCAGGAAGCCATTTTGGCATTTTGGCATAAATTAATGTGCAACAGCGCCACAGTGCGACTTTTACGTACCTTTCTGCAGTTTAAAACCGTGACGTCACCTGATGCAACGATGATGATGATCAAAATGGCGTTCGAAAAAACGCTAGTCGGCGAGAACTGCCACTGTACTTTTGCTTGTTTATTTCAAGGTGTTTGAAAGTTTCATACCTCACAACACCATGGATGATTGAAATAAGAAAGCCAGGTTTGATGCCAGCTATCGTTACAATTTCCTAGCATTCTTGGGATTTTAAAAAATCGACGAAATGTTGAGTATTGTATTATGTGAAAAACACAACATGCGTCCAAGGCCATGTTACCTTGCTGTCCCGTCATATCGGAAGATACTCTGCTGTGTCGCTGAATGCAAACTTATTCCCATCCAGTGAATAAATAAAAGACACATATAAGGATCATATTCATGTTATTCTTTGTTGCTCACGACCGTTGATTTTTGGCTGGTACACCTCGAAGCGTGGCCGTGTCACTAACTGACCGTAAACTGGTCCTGCACGTAAACTGGTAACCTTGCGTTACATGCATGTGATTGACTTGACTAACCCAACACTGTTTGCTTACATGTACAACAGGTCTACCAGTACACATACTGTAAGTGTTTTTGTATGATCAAAATGCCAAACTAAAAACATCATTCTGATGTCTTGTTGCAACAGTCAAGAACAAGCTTTATGCACATTGTACTTTTCATGTTGAGTCTTGAAGGCTGCAAGTATGAAAGTAATGGAAAGGAATTTGGTAACAATACTCAACAGAGTACAGGATGATTGATGTATGGAGTTCATTCAAAAGTAGACAAAGGGCTGACATTTAATCTTCCATGTACATGACACATACTGTACAGACAAAAAGAAAACTAGGACTGCAATCCTCTAAATGTTTTTTTTTTTTAGCATTCAGCCTTAAATCACACTTCTTATCTGTTTGATACCATGAAAGACTTAATGTTATATTTTTGCTTTGGAAGAAATACATGTATGCAAAGGCCAAATGTTCTTAGGTCTTTTATCTTTCTTAGACTTTCATGTGATCACAAGTGTTTCCTGGTAATAAATCACTCGCGATGAAGGGGTACATGTGCATGTACAGGGTATGAGAATACAAACTTTTATATACAATATCTTCGAAGTGCACTTTATTAAATGACTAATGACAAGATCATGAGTTTTAATATTAATGTCATGCTACAACTTCCTGAGAAATGCAGTCTGAACTGAAAATAGATCCCGGTGTTCTTATCAGTCGCATAACCGCCTGGGGTTGAGTACATGTGATAACGCACGTGGAAGGGAGTACAGCTGTTCGTGTGCACCTGACAGGCACATCACAGCCGTCATGCCTGTACCGATCACGTCCGAACCGAGCGATTGCGACATCAGCACCGCAAAATTATCCCCCGAAAAGAATAAATGTTCCTCGCGCCCTTCCCAATGCATGTTCACCTTAGTAAGCGACAATAACGGCCATGAGGGTGTGTTAGTGTTTAAAGACGCCCAACCCTACGTGGTGTGGCCGTAGATGTGACGGAATTCGCTGTCTTGACATGTGCGATCGAGGCCACACGAATTTTTCCAGCCCCCCTCCCCACACTTCTGCATGCTGGTGCACATCCCGCAAAAACCTTTCCAAACCCGACTAAATATTTTACTCATTAGACAATAAATCACCCATTTCTATGGTAATTGTAAGAGTTCTTAGCTTACAGATACAGAAATAAGTGTACTTTCTTGCTCGTAAGTTACAAGAGGGAAGTTTTGACGCGGATTTTATCGATGAAAATGTTACAAGTGTGCACGCCATGCCGCCGGCGCGACTAGGCTGCAGGTTTCCTGTACCTCCGAGAGCTTTTCCTCGGCCTGCTGCCGCAGAGTGTGGTCTATAGTGGCCTGCAGAATCTCCACGATGTTCTGGAAATCCATGGTTGTGGACCTGTCGGGATTCCGCGGGATAAAATATCTCCAGTTCCCGCTAGTTTCGTGTTAAAAAAAATACAATGTCGCACCTTCCGGCCGGCGCGAAATTTCAAAGAAGCTGGTGCGCATGTACAGAACCATATGGCAGTAAAATTGCATATTTGGGTTTTTCCTTTCGCTAAGACAGAAATTACTAAAATTATTTATAACAACATTTTTATATTTTTATTAGTTGTATGTGTCAGTACCTTTTGAGTGGAAGTTTTGGCTATAGAAAATTTAATATCTTGATTTCACGACATTACTTATTTACGACGATCGCAAATTGACGTAACAAGTGTCATGCTCTGTTAGGGTCACGTGACTTGCACTTTTTCCCGGGAAATGGCAGAAATATCATTCTGTCAATAGCAGCTAACATGATGATGTGAATAATTTTCCCACAATCGACAGGATGATCCTATCCATAGAGAAAATTTCTCTGTCACTGACAAGATCATCCCCTGGTTTACTGCTAGGAACCCCAGACTTTTTCCGTGCGTCATTTATAAGATTCATTCAGGGATTCAGTCACGCAAGCCCACTAAGGCTATTGACAGGATCATCCTGTCAATAGTGGAAGAATTTGCACTATTGACAGGATCACCCTATCAATAACAGAAAAATCATTGCCAGGATGGTCCTGCTAAATTTTCTGCTATTAACAGGATGATCCTGTCTATCTATCATTCTCAACATTTTATTTTGTCATCCTCGCCCGGCACCCCTCTTTCTTCTGCTGATCCTTACGGCTCCCTTTATAAAGAGATGATTTTACGATCCAAGATGACGTCGTCTTTATTATTATCTGGATGGACATGTTGGAAGGAACAGGAATTCCTGCACCATCAGCTGACTAGTCACAATACGGTCGCTAGAGGGCGTAACCTAACCTGGCTGAACTGCCAACAACACCGGAGAACTCTCTTTGTCGTTCACGGGCAGGTTTGTAAGTTCTAGAAAATACCGCTGCACAAGTATTTCTATCCCATATCATCATGAGGCCATATCATCATAAGGTAATCAAATAAAGAGTCCGTCTCAGAATTTGTGTTTTTTAAAGAATTTATTGCAGACAGTAGACACAAAATCACCGACAGATTGCAACGCCTTCAGGAAGCACAGTGCAAAGCAGTGAGTAATATACTAGTAGTCCAACCCATGTCACCCTACTGCTTATTGTATAGGTCCTATACTAATTACATGCATCTATCTATGCCTGCCTATTTTTAACTTCTACCAGTATGTGTTTTATTCACTACATTAGGTTACTAGTATCTTATATCTAGAACTACTTCTGTATTCAATGTGATGTTTCTAGTTATCTCTTCTAGTATATGATGCGTTTATATATAGCTTACTAGTATTATGAAATAACTACCTAAGTTTACCATTTACATTAAATCTATTATCTCTACATAGATGAATTTCTACTCTCTCACCAAATCTAAACCATAGTGTCCCTGCACTGATTTAAACAAGCACACTAGTATCGCAGAAAGCACTGCTGTGGGTGAATATCCCGGATAGCTATCTTCCAATTTTAATTGTACACCAGTAAGACAATACAATACATAATTCAGCGAATCTAAGTACTAGTAGTAGAAATTACAGAACAGACCCGCTATCTATTATTAATCTCCAAGCAGATGTAGCATCTATATTTGTCGCTCAGTCGTAGTGTTCAAAACGTATGTTCTTGAACGCCGTTCTAGTAGTGGACCTTTTTACATTAAACTATTCACCTTCTTCTGCAAAGAAGAAGACGAAGAGTTAAACAAAGTTGCACTGCGAAAATGCGTACAAAAACACGCGTCTGGTTAAAAAAACACTGAGACTGAGCCAGATCTTATATCTGCTTGGTGATTAGCTATCATCACCATGAATCTGGGTAACAATGTACAAGTCTTTTATTGGAATAAGAAAATAAAATAAAAGAAGAATTCGAATAAAAGGGAAGTTTATAGTTATACCTAGATGATACGCAGTTGAATAGATAACGAATTAAAGCAGTCTAAAAGAGCGCAAAACAGTGTAGCACACATAGACTATCAGAATGTACTTCTTTGTAGTGTACAGTAACATTCTTGATGTCTATCCACCAAAACAAAACCAAAACACTAAAAACCACGTGTACATGTAGCTAGTAATGCCCTAATGGTCTACGTTTTGTTCATCACGGGATCTACTATGATTTCCTACAGGCCCTATACTTGTATACTTTCCAACAAGCAAAAATAAGATCATGAATAAACTGTTCTGATGAATCCTAATCTAGATCCGCCCTTAGCGTCTAAATTCAGTCATTTACGAAAACACATAGCTGCTGTAAGATAAGCCTGTCCTACAAACAAAACAAAAGAAAGATTACCAGCAGGAAAGAAATCAAGCAAAGAAAGAAAGCACTGAGAAAGCAAGAAAGAAGGCAAGAAGGAATGAACGAAGAAAAGAAGGGTAATCTTGATTTATCCTGCATTGTTTACAGAGACACTGTAAACAAAGACACTGTAAACAGAGGCACCGTAAACACACAAGTGAAATCACCCTTCCTTAATTTCCAAGCAGATCTTTCGTTTGGGTATAAGACAGTATCAAATTGGCCAGCTTGTAATGCCCTGTATCCATTGGTGGGGAAATGGATACAGGCTGGCCAATTTGATACTGTCTTACCCCCAACGAAAGATCTACTTGGAGATGAACCCTTCCTCTCTATCATTATGATATCAGATGTTGACCTTATCAATACGCTATTTCCTCACGGAGCAAGCGGTACGTGGCAGATGAAAGCCTTGGGCTTGTTGCAGCGCGCGGCCCTCCAGCGGTACTGGGCCGCCTGCCGTGCCACGGGGCAGTCCTTCTCCTCCGTGTTGACGGGCGGGTCGGGGAACCAGTCGGTAAAGTCGTTTCCACCCAAGGCCATCCCGTCAGCCCACAGCCAGGTTCCCTCCAGGTCCTCATCACTCAGGCCTACCCACAGACTTGGGGAGCCAGCACTGAAAGGGACATGTAGAAATCGTGCCTTGTATAAATCTTTTTTTAGGATCGCTCGTTTTAAAAACACGTTATCACCCCAAAACCTACATTTCCTGCTGATTCACTCACATACATGTACTGTTGATGAAGTTTTACTACGAAAATTCCTTTCAAAGCAAGTATCCCTAAGCTTGCCTGTGTTAGAATCTTCCGCTGTCTAGGATTATGATTGGACTGCTGGGTGTAATGTAGCCAGGCTATCGCTAAGCTAACCGTTGTCATGATGTATGTTCTTAGTCTGATCAACTCCTATAAATTTGACAAAGAAAAAATGTTTCCCATGACTAGTCCGACATTTCCCTTGAAACAATGAGCCGTGGACACATTCTTTAGTTGTTCTAAACAGTTAGCTCATAAAACAACAAATCAAGTTTCTCACCTGATCAGTTTGGTCTTGAGTCTAGCGACAGCAGCAGCATCCCTCCACATGTAGATGTCCCCTCCGTCCTGCTGACACACCTGCCTGGCGTCGCTGTAGCTCTTAGCGTTCTTCCCGCCCCAGAAGCGGAAACAACCGTCCCTGTACCTCCTGTATCCGTCGGGGCAGTCTGGATACAAACATGATAGGCTTTATCATTGCTATTTGAACAAATAAACATTGACGTCATTTGACTCTCAGTTTTATTCACGGGTTACCTATATCTTGCCACCCGATTGACCTGTAAAAAAAGAGTTTGGGCTAGCCAACAGCTAAGATATGCGGGCGGACTGACTGACGTCCTATTATGCCTGTACTGAGGCTGCTGATTAATTTTCATTGCGATTACAAAGCTTCGGTAATGCTTTATGATGTGGATGTGTAAATTCAAACAGAAAATCATAGATTTCTGCAACACCATATACATACAAGAAAAGTCGATGCTACAACAATAGTACGTTAAAATAGCGTTATTACAGCGCAGCGCGGTCTCCCGTGCTCAATGCAGAGCATAGGGTTTGGTGCCCATATCCATTTCCATAGCCCTTGGGCGACACACAGTTGTGCAGGGCATTACAGCAGGCGGCTAGTCCGCTGGTAGTGCTGTGTGTTTGACCTTCCCACATTCTTTCTCATATGTGCTGAGTGCTAATAAATAAATAAATAAGCAGAGAAAGAAGTGTGTACCATTTTTTAAAGTCTTTGGTATGACCCGGCCGGGGTTTGAACTCACGACCTCCCGGTTACAAAGTGAGCACTCTACCAATTGAGCTATTGCACCGGTGAAGCGCGGGCTTACATTAAAATTTCCACATATCAATATTCCTTTGATCTTACATGAAATTGTGAAGACAAAAATTAAATAAAGAAAATAGATATAGAATAGTTATACGTACCCAGCGGCGCCGGCGTCTGAGGAGTTTGTGGAACGGTTATGCGAACTGAATTAAATCAGGAAGGAAATATGATACATTTAAACTTACATGTAAATTCCAGAGTAAATTCTAGATAAGGTGTCCACTGGAAAACTAAAAGGACATGTATTACAAATGCTTTCTTTACGTTCAGCAGTCAACACTATCAACGTTTTATGACAATAATCAAAACCTTTATCCATGACAAAGTCTCACCACGTCGTAGATCTCTATATGTACCTTTGGAATAAAGTTTGGCATCGTACTTTAAATCTCTTACCGTTGCAGCTAAGTCCATCACTGTCGAGGAGGAAACCGTCTATACAGGAGCACTCAAAACTTCCGATGGTGTTGGTACAGATCTGCTCACATCCGCCATTGTTGGTCTCGCACTCGTTAATTTCTGCAAGATGATAATGAGACTGTCAACTAACCAATCAGAAAAGTTATGCTCACTCTATTATATTGGATTCTTTTTTTTTAACAACAATACATATATTCAAGTTAAAGTATAAACTTTATTTAGTTTGATGCTTTCATAATTGAGTAACATACGATAAGGTAGATAAACGATAGCTCACCATTGCACAGTGTACCATTGAATCGGAAACCAGGATTACAAACTAAAGCCCCATCTGTAGCGTCATATGAAAGAGAAAACATGTCTTGGTAAGTACAAAATGTTGGAATATACGAGTATCAAGCATTATCAACACAATAGAATATTGTCCAATTTTTCATAGTTTTCTTTCCTGTGATGAAAAATACCATTGGACTTGCTTAAAGGGACAATTAGAAAACACTAGTTTGTTCTATAAACAAAATGATCTAATAGTTTAAAAATCTATCTGAAAATCTTTAACGGTTAAGTGCAATGAAGCACAAACTTGTGTCATTTCATGCCCAGCAAAAGAATTACAACCTACGACTCAAAAGTCGTCAGCATTGCTTCTTCAGAACGAAACAAAAAACAGAGGTTCTGCTGCAGTGTCAACGAACGACATCGTGGGGGGGGGGCTATTATCTTACTATTTTTTCGGTAGACAACACCAAAACACATTTCAAATTTTATAACAATCCATCTAATGCTTCTTGCGTTATGCTGTTGAAACCCAAACATAAAAACAAGTATGCATTTAAACGCTATACCAAAAACGTGTCTGATCTTCTTGGTGACGGTAATTAGCATTGTAATATAACATCTTTTAAGAAAAGAATTAAAAGAATTATTGACGTCCTACCGAAGCACGTCAAGCCGTCATCCGCAAGGAAAAAACCGTCCCTACAGGAACACTCGAAACTTCCGATGGTGTTGGTACAGATCTGCTCACAGCCGCCATTGTTGGTCTCGCACTCGTTTATGTCTACATGAGTAAAATGTGTCATCTAAGTCGCCAGAAAAAGCTAGACTCACTCTGATGATTTGGGTTTCTTGACGCTATTTGCAAAACTTGAGTTTCTCGCGAGACAAAAAAAAACAACTTTAAAGTAAATGTGAAGAGTCAAATATAATCGGTTAAAATCGTTGAAGTAAAACTGGCTGGTCACTTTGGCTTACACATCTTTCATTCTTACGGGAGATGATGTAACAAGGTTTTTTCATCTGCAGAACGTTATGATCTGTTAGGCAACGTCCTTCAATTTGCTGCTATTTGATATTTTCATAATTGACTAAAATCCAATAAGGTAGATAAATAATCACTCATCATCACCATTGCATAGTGTGTCGTTAAATTGAAAACCAGGATCACATACTGAAGTCTCGCCTAATGCGTACGCGTTGCATAAAACTTAAAATATCTTTGTAAGTATTGAGTGCTGGTATACTAGTATATAATGCAGTATGTACAGTACGCTGAAGTCTTAGTCAAACGTTCTTTTATTATGTTGAAAAGAAACACTGATATTGATTTTAAAAAAAGGCTAGAGATATTCTAGTCAGATATTCTGTGCCAGACTTTGTAACTGTAAAAGTAATAAAAAAAACATAAAAAGATCCGGCATTAAACGAATGACTCATTCTTGTCCTATAATCAATCTTCCCCATAATGGACCTTAACATCACAAAACATGGAGAACAACGTACCGATAGACGTTGACATTGACTCAGTTGTCATACCTCCCCCTCCTGTGTTGAAAACAAGAGATAGATGGTTTGAATTTAATAGTAGCGCTGCGGTCTAATTCAATTCATTGAATTAGCATAAAGTTGCAGGACAAATAACCGTCAAACTCAGTTTGAGATCTACTCCC
>NW_017803954.1:2814392-2827689 GCF_001625305.1 Branchiostoma belcheri | reverse complement strand
AGTTGTCATACCTCCCCCTCCTGTGTTGAAAACAAGAGATAGATGGTTTGAATTTAATAGTAGCGCTGCGGTCTAATTCAATTCATTGAATTAGCATAAAGTTGCAGGACAAATAACCGTCAACTCAGTTTGAGATCTACTCCCTCCTGCGCTGTGTTTACAAAAAGAGAAGCAATTGTAGGGCTGCAGTCTAAACCATTTCATGTTATTAGTCATAAGGTCATTATAAAAAAATCCTGCGCCAAATACATAGTTAATTTTTTTAGTAGGGTTTCGTTCTATTTCAATTCACTGAATTAGTCATAAAGTCAGAGAACAAAAGGTACCCATAGCTGTCGACATTGGATCAGACACTTCGCCCTCTCCTGCATTGCAAAAAAGAGATAGATGGTTTGGATTTTTTATTCAATAGAAGGCCTGAGGTTTAATTCAATTCACGGAATTATCAGAACAAATAGCCGTCGACATTGACTCAGTTGGAGATCGATTACCTCCTGCTTTGCGTTGAAGAAAGGTAATATTGACTCTATTCAACAGTTAAGTAGGGCTGCATTCGAAACCAATCCACATAATTGGTCAAGTCACAGAAATTCGAAAAAATCCTAGCCTGGTCTGTGTTAAACTGAGTTCGACTTCACGGACCTAGTCAAAAAGTCTCGGAACAAAACGTACCCATAGCTGTCGACATGGACGCAGTTGACACTCCGCCCCCTCCTGCGTTGTGTTGAAAAAAAAGGCGTTTGGAATCTCTTATTTCTTGTTTAGACTTAGTAGACCTGCTGTCTAGTTTAGATCACGTAAGTATCAATAATGTCTCAGAAGAAACACGTACCCATAGCTGTCGACATCGACTCAGTTGACATTACGCCATCTCCTGCGTTGAAGAAAAAGATAGATGATTTGGATTTAACAGTAGGCCTGGGATCTAACTAATTCACGGAATTATCTTAAAGTTGCAGAACAAATAGCCGTAGACTTTGACTCAGTTGGAGAGCTACTCCCTCCTGCGTTGTGTTAAATAAGACAGATAATTTTGACTTCATAGTTTTAGGGCTACATTATGACCCAATCCACGTAATTAGTCATAAAGTTACAAAACTTACCGATAGTCGTCGACATTGACGCAGTTGACACTCCGTCCCCGCCTGCATGCGTTGTGTTGAAAAAGACATACGTGTAATTAAATTGGACTTAATAGCAGGGCGGCGTTCTAATTCAATTCACCGACTAGTTAACCAAAAGCCGTCGACATTGCAAACCAATGTTTTGATACTTTTCTGTGAATATTGAAATGTAAACAGACTCACCATCGCAGCAATATATCTTGTGGCCCGTCACGCAACAGGCACCGTCTCCACAATTGTCACTCCGCACGTAGATACCCCTGTCGCAGTCTCCAGGGTCGCAGAAGGGAGCTGTACCTTCCCAATAGCACAGGTCGGCTGTAATGTTTTAAAGGCGTTACACCACTCGTTATTTCTAAGAGCACATCGTCATTCCTTTTTTCCTTTCGTCGTAGACAGTTTGAAGTACAAGCTACACTAAAGGATGACAGGGTGACGAAAGGGGTTGGAGGCAAATATAGATCTGACTGTATTCTATCACTGAATCTCTTTCCCGCACAACTTCTGAAGACATTCAAGTCAGATCAGAGTCCGTCTTGATGTTGGTCTCGTAGCTAATAATAAGCCTAATTTTCCGTACGATCAATCAACGACCAAATTGTTTGTGCCCTGACGTAAGGACATGACAACAAACACAAATAAAGTACCATCAGATATCAGTGTTCCTAAATTATTTGTGTAGTATATCATATTAATCTTGTTTTAAAATAGTCTTACCTGAGCAGTTGAAACCATTCGTGTCGAGGAGAAAGCCGGCCCTGCAGGAGCACTCGAAACTTCCGATGGTGTTGGTACAGATCTGCTCACAGCCGCCATTGTTGGTTTCACACTCGTTTATGTCTGCATGAGGAAAAGGGGACTGTAATTATAGCCTACAGTGGCTGTAAACATGCGCTGCCAACAGTGCTGCCTACAGTGGCTGTAAACATGCGATGTCTCGCACGAACCTATAGCTATGGATACGATTTGGTTACTGTCATGCTTAATATTCATTCATTTTTACTCTGCATTCTTTGTTTGTCTTGAACCAGACCAGAACGTAAAAGACATTTTGAAACGGAGAAGGCCACCCACTCTAGCTTCAAAACGACTTTTCATTTACTATTGATATGCTACACGTATTTGGTGTTAAAACATCATATTATTGAAGTTCTGTAATGCACAAAGAAAATGCATCAACATTGCCTATCCTGTAGCAATGATATTTTCTTACCGGTGCAGGACAAGCCGTCAGGCGCGAGGACATAACCGTCCCTGCAGGAGCACTCGAAACTCTCGACGGTGTTGGTACAGATCTGCTCACAGCCGCCATTGTTGGTCTCGCACTCGTTGATCTCTGCATGAGGAAAATGACGCTGTCAACTAAGCTATTAAAATGATTGCAATGTCAAGCACTGTAATACTTTGCGGTGCTTGACATTGTTGCGAGACAAAAAAAACATGGTAGTATAGAATCCAATAGGAGTCAAGCAGATAACTCTCCACTTTAATTTTTGTCTTATAAATCTGCCCTACAAGGCTTTTTCTGCTGTTGGATTATTCCTTCGATTTACTGCGCAGGCAGTTTTACATGTACTTCACGCATTCTGTCTCTGTCAGACATACCATGTACTTTAATTATTTTTCCCATTCTTCTTGTGTCACTGGTGTGAATATTATCATATTGTACTGGGAAAATCGACCCACCTGAACAGCAATATATCTTTTGGCCCGTCACGCAACATTCCCCGTCTCCACAATTGTCACTCCGCACGTAGATGCCCCTGTCGCAGTCGCCAGGATCGCAGAAGGGAGCTGTACCTTCCCAATAGCACGGTGGGTCTGAAGTATTTTAAATATTGTGATACCACTCGTCATGGCCACATCGATACATGTTTTTTTTTGTTCCCTCATATTGAATTAAAAACTGCATGAGAGAATCACTGACTGTGGGATTCCATAAGGTTTGGAGGCAAAATTTGATTTTAAACTGAGTGTACCAAGGTACAGACTTTCCTGAACATCAGACCCTTGCCTTATGTTGATATTGTGAAGAACTTTATTGCACGACAATTGAACAGGGTACATTGTATGGCAAATAGGTAACAATAAGTAGCATAGTAAAATAGATAGGTATAGAATAAAACTTAAGAATATTACGTTGATAAGCAAAAGAAAAGCTTTGAGCTTAATTAGCGATACATTTAAAACAAAGGACCGTAAATGACATATAATTACTTGAGCCTCATATGACGCTGGTATCCTTTTTTATCATAAATGAGCTAATAAATGTCTGCACAACACAATCTTCAGAATTACATTTTGAAGAACATAATGCTCTTATTCTTGTTCCCTCTTTTCTGTTACCTTCGCCGAGTATGTGTTCGTTACACCATATATAGGTGCTGGCGATTTTTTAAACCGGCTATAAGCGGTATATCGTGTTGTGGACATGCTATGGTCACGAGTTTTGGTTGGAAATAGGTGTTTGGGCCATAGGTACCTAGTGTAGTTTTCTGCGAAATAGCGAAAAAGGTATATTATCAGGTTAAGCCCAGGCCCCAACTGATGGCAACACATGGGTATATGCCGTGGTCATCTGTCAGAGGTAAATTAGTGACGAATGGAGAAAAAATAATATACACAGATAAAATACACAGTAAGAAATTTACGCTATTATCTTCTGTATGTTATACATATTTGGTTTGCTTAGCGACCAGGCCAAAATCAGTACCTCTATTTTTCATAGCGGTAATAACAAACCTCTAGTTCTGTCTCTTTTCCTAATACCACCTGGCGTAGTTTTACTAATTTTTCTCTATTGTTGCTTTAGACTTACCATCATTACAGCAGTATATCTTATGACCCGTACTGCAACATTCCCCGTCTCCACAATTGTCACTCCGAACGTAGGTGCCCCAATCGCAGTCTCCAGGATCGCAGAAGGGAGCTGTACCTTCCCAATAGCACCCAGCAACTGCAATGTACATACATTATTTCACTCAGTTTGACCACGTGAATTTTAACCTCTCCCGGTCTGTCTGAGTGTGTGTGTGTGTGTGTGTGTGTGTGTGTGTGCGCGTGTTTGCGTGTGTTTCCGCATACTTGTGGTCAGCTTATGGGTCGTGGTTATAGTTGATATGTTGGTATTTCTTAGGAAGACAATGGTCAAGGTCAGAATGTCTGAATGTAAATCTGAATGTAAATGCTGTCTGTAAATTAGCATGATACTTCAGACTCAACAACGTAAGTCTGCTTTTGCTAAGAAAGTCATTATCATCATTATCATGTACACAATAACATATGCATTGTGTAAACGAGGATTTAATTTGCACAATTAATGTGGAAATTCAAAATTGCTTTATTGTACATAGTAGGAATTTGGTACATGTAAGGTATGTAATCTGCGGCTAGTAACACATTAGCATAGACAAATTAACACCTAATTTGCATAATTAATGTAGACATTCTATGAGATCGCGAGATATCAAAACCGGAAGTTGCAAGTACCAAGGGAAGCCACTAGGGGGCCCAAAATCTAATCATTTTCAGTTTTCGTCACACCCTACCAAAGCACCAAGACTGAAACCAATCCATCCAGGCGTTCTTGAGTTATCTTATTGACCAACAGACAGACAGACGGACAGATAAACGCGACTGAGAATATAACCTCCATGACATGTCATGGAGGTAACAACACTGATCAACGAGAAATTCTTACTGTTACAGGACAAGCCGTCATCTGCTAGGAGGAAATTGTCCCTACAGGAGCACTCGAAACTCCCGACGGTGTTGGTACAGATCTGCTCACAGCCGCCATTGTTGGTCTCGCACTCGTCAATGTCTGCATGAGGAAAATGTGACTGTCAATCTGGATTGTTTGTTTGTTTGTTTTTATCATACAGGAAAAGACTAGAGCTACAACAATACCAAATACCAGAATGAAGGGCGTTTAACCAAGGTAAAATACTAAAAACGTACCTTAGTATTAAGAATGATATAATTTGTATATTTCTTTAGTATGTACTTATATGTAATCAATTTATGTGTTAAACTAGAGATTTTAGCCTGTTAATCCTTTTAGTCATTCGCAAAATTCGCATTACTAAAATTGTGAAAATTGTATCCGGGTAAGGTATTCTATACCTTACCAGGTAAGGTATACAATACCGCGCCACCGACCCTGCCTCGGGAGGATGGTTCAACTCTGTGCGCGAGCAACCTTACTTAATAATATGATATATACCGCGTTTGTAAAAAAAAAAATCAAGAAGGAAAACAACTAGAAAGTAAGGAGTTATAGTGAGGTATTCTTCCACAGGGGGAACTGGATCTTGGTGAGAATTTGATAAAACGTAAAAACATTTGTTGAGCGGCTTCTTTTCGTTTGTTACCACTAAACTTTTCGATGTTCAAATAGTCAATGGGTAATTATTCGATGCACAAAGTGAAATTGTAGCACTAATACGTATACGTTAATTTTGTGGCAAT
This sequence comes from Branchiostoma belcheri, assembly GCF_001625305.1. Classification (NCBI taxonomy): domain Eukaryota; kingdom Metazoa; phylum Chordata; class Leptocardii; order Amphioxiformes; family Branchiostomatidae; genus Branchiostoma; species Branchiostoma belcheri. Next base: position 2,822,095 of record NW_017803954.1, on the reverse strand, counting down.
GATATTTCCTTATCAGAGCAGCCAAAGCCAGCGAGTAGGAAGTTAATCATGCAAGGGAACTCAAAACTTTCGATGGTGTTGGTGCAGATTTGAGATATCTCGCGGATACTTTCATAGTGCACAGGGCACTACACCTTACCGGCGATACAGCAGTATATCTTGTGGCCTGTCACGCAACATTCACCGTCTCCACAATTGTCACTCCGAACGTAGGTACCACTGTCGCAGTCACCCGGGTCGCAGAAGGGAGCTGTACCTTCCCAATGGCATACCGCGGCTGCAATGTACATACATTATTACCACTCGTTTGGACCACATTATGTCATTACCTACATCAAAATGTAGGTATTGTTATTAGCCTGGCATCAGAATATTGAATGCGTAAACGGAGAGACTTTTTTGTCTCTCAGGGATACCTTTTAAATACAATTGACCGTAAATGAAACTTAATTACTCGCACCACGCTGCTGTGGTTTTTATTAGCTTCTGTTTATTTTGCATGATCTTTCGAGCTCACAGATGCTTTGTTCAATGCACAAAATACAGTCAGCAGTCAGTCAACACCACTTTTTGTTTAACAACACTGATCAACGAGAAATTCTTACTGTTACAGGACAAGCCGTCATCTGCTAGGAGGAAATTGTCCCTACAGGAGCACTCGAAACTTCCGACGGTGTTGGTACAGATCTGCTCACAGCCGCCATTGTTGGTCTCGCACTCGTTTATGTCTGCATATGAGGAAGATGTGACACGTGGCTGTCAATCTGGACTCAGAAAACACTCTACCTACCTGTATACAACAGACCCTGTATCCCGTTGAACAACGTTACTTTGTTCGGCATTTGTACCAAAAAAAGCTAAAAAGAAGAGACTGAGGCATTTATCAACAAGGGAACTGGACTTTAGTAAGAATTTGCTAAAATGTGAAAGATATCTGATTATACGGAAATTCGATTGTCAATATCTGGCCACAAGCTAGAAAACATTCTGGCGTCTATCTTAAGACAGAAAACTGATATACCCCGTTCTTTAGGATGCTTTACTTGCCTCATCTGGCACACTATTTAATGGTTATATGGGTTTCAACAGTATTCACAGTCACACCGATGCAACCTTGCGTGATGAAATAAATGCAGAACAGGGAATCATTTTACAGCAAAAACAAACAATTATACTGTTTCGAGATAACACCATAGGAGGTCATTCCTTGACGACTGACATTCCTTCATCTGTAAGCCGAACGTTGAACGTTGGATAGTGGCGGCCAATGGATACAGGCGGCTAACATAAAGTCCCCTTACCCCACCGAATCTGCTTGGAGATTATCAATTTCTTCCCAAATAGTACGAACGGCAGTCTCAAAATTATCGAAAAGGTCAAATGGATGAAAATGTAAACGTTGGGATTTTACGTAATTTGGAAACATGAATGTACAATGAAGGCCTTTCGTCATTATTTTTCAAAATTACTTATGTGTTTTGGGTGAATATTATTGTGTTGCACTGGGAACAAAGACTCACTATCACAACATTGTATTTTGTGGCCCGTCAGGCAACAGTCACCGTCTCCACAATTGTCACTCCGCACGTAGATGCCCCTGTCGCAGTCTCCAGGATCGCAGAAGGGAGCTGTGCCTTCCCAATAGCACGGTGGAACTGCAAAGTTTGTAACAAATTCATATAAGTTGTTTAGACCACATCAATCTATTTTCCTTTTTTTCCTTACGCAGATATCTTAGAGTATCGCTGAACTCGAAGAAACAGAATGACGGAGGGTTTGTAGGCAAAACTTCGATCAGGCTATAGCCACTCCCCAAAACTGTGTGTACTGAAGTACGGTACTGTCTTTCCTTTTAGATCAGACTTAGGCGTCATTACCTTTGCCAAGAATGTTATGGTTTCTGTAGCGTTCGTGTGTGTGTGTGTGTGTGTGTGTGTGTGTGTGTGTGTGTGTGTGTGCAAAAGATTAAAAATCTTTGATGCATGAAGTAGACACAATACTATTAAAGATACATATCTTTTCTGTGGCAATGATATTTTCTTACCGGCACAGGTCAAGCCGTCACCAGCGAGGAGAAACCCGGCCCTACAGGAGCACTCGAAACTCCCGACGGTGTTGGTACAGATCTGCTCACAGCCGCCATTGTTGGTCTCGCACTCGTTTATGTCTGCATGAGGAAATTGACACTGTCTACTAATCCGTCAAAACTCTATACTTATAGTACCTTAGTATTAAGAATGATATAAATTGTATATTTCTTTAGTATGTACTTATATGTAATTAATTTATGTGTTAAACTAGAGATTTTAGCCTGTTAATCCTTTTAGTCATTTGTAAAATTCGCATTACTAAAATTGTGAAAATTGTATCCGGGTTCAACTCATCCTCCCGAGGCAGGGTCGGTGGCGCGGTATTCTATACCTTACCTCCCGAGGCAGGGTCGGTGGCGCGGTATTCTATACGAGTACCTTACCTCCCGAGGCAGGGTCGGTGGCGCGGTATTTTATAGAATACCGCGCCACCGACCCTGCCTCGGGAGGATGGTTCAACTCAGTGCGCGAGCAACCTTACTTAATAATATGATATATACCGCGTTTGAAAAAAAAACAAGAAGGAAAAGAACTAGAAAGTAAGGAGTTATAGTGAGGCATTCTTCCACAGGGGGAACTGGATCTTGGTGAGAATTTGATAAAACGTAAAAACATTTGTTGATCGGCTTCTTTTCGTTTGTTACCACTAAATGGGTAATTATTCGATGGGTAATTATTTGATGCACAAAGTGAAATTGTAGCACTATTACGTATACGTTAATTTTTGTGTCAATGATATTTTCTTATCAGAGCAGCCAAAGCCAGCGAGTAGGAAGTTAATCATGCAAGGGAACTCAAAACTTTCGATGGTGTTGGTGCAGATTTGAGATTTCTCGCGGATACTTTCATAGTGCACAGGGCACTACACCTTACCGGCGATACAGCAGTATATCTTGTGGCCTGTCACGCAACATTCACCGTCTCCACAATTGTCACTCCGAACGTAGGTACCACTGTCGCAGTCACCCGGGTCGCAGAAGGGAGCTGTGCCTTCCCAATGGCATACCGCGGCTGCAATGTACATACATTATTACCACTCGTTTGGACCACATTATGTCATTACCTACATCAAAATGTAGGTATTGTTATTAGCCTGGCATCAGAATATTGAATGCGTAAACGGAGAGACTTTTTTGTCTCTCAGGGATACCTTTTAAATACAATTGACCGTAAATGAAACTTAATTACTCGCAGGTCATATATGACGCTGCTGTGGTTTTTATTAGCTTCTGTTTATTTTGCATGATCTTTCGAGCTCACAGATGCTTTGTTCAATGCACAAAATACAGTCAGCAGTCAGTCAACACCACTTTTTGTTTAACAACACTGATCAACGAGAAATTCTTACTGTTACAGGACAAGCCGTCATCTGCTAGGAGGAAATTGTCCCTACAGGAGCTTTCAGTATCAAAAAAGGGTCACTATCAGTCTTGCTGCTGGAAAACACCCATTCTATCTCGAACCCAAAGACACGTCTGCGCTCTTGTCACGTCTTAATATTTTGGCGACAATTTAGGAGCGATCCTGATAGTATAATTATATGTCTTTAGGAATACTTAATATTTCACAAATATGTCTGTTACTTTCTATGAATGTCCAGTAGTGAACATCTGTTTGTCCCCTGAACACTGTTTTGTCAGGTGTTACTGTTGACAACTACAACAAACACATCAACATTGAATCAAACAGTACCCCTGAGCTCTATATTAAACAGAACAAAATTGGGTCGGGCGGTACCCATGTGCTCTAAAAACAAAAGAATCCGTTGGTTTCGCAACATAAAATAAAAAGGAATGTGATACCGTACATAGTTTTTAGATAAACATCACATGCAATGAATATTCAATTGTCGCCATGGCAATAAATCTTATTGCCTGCCTTGTTTTACTTTATTTCACGCTTTCCTGAAACAAGACTGAAAGGTTAAGCTGTAAAAGAACCAACGTTGGAAATGGCTAGGGCACATCCTACGAATGAGCAAGAACAGACATCCGTATGTTGCCCTCAGATGGACTCCCCAAGGGAAGCGTAAGAGAGGCCGCCCCCTGGGGACATGGAGAAGGACTGTGGGAGTGGAAATGTAAGCAGCCTAAAAGACCTGGCTGTAGATTGGATGGGTAGCCCAGGACCGGAGTGGCTGGGGGAAGTTTACCGGTGCCTTCTGCTTCATGGAGAGCGAAGAAGATTAAGTTAAGTTAGTGTTTTACTTTATTCCATGCTTGTCTCAAACAAGACTGAAAGGTTAAGAGTTGTAATAGAACTCAGGAAGCCACCCATGCACCCCGGCTCTAACACAAGGGAAAATTCCGGTGGAAGACTGTCAACTGTTGAGCAGGTCCTTTTGAATTGTAGTTCTTACATCGTATCATTGGCCTATTCAATGTTCAGATAATAGATGAAAAAAATCTTTAATGCATGAAGTAGATACAGCACTATAGAAGATGCATATCTTTCTGTGGCAATGATATTTTCTTACCGGCACAGGTCAAGCCGTCATCAGCGAGGAGAAAGCCGTCCCTACAGGAGCACTCGAAACCTCCGATAGTGTTGGCACAGATCTGCTCACAGCCGCCATTGTTGGTCTCGCACTCGTTTATGTCTACATGAGGAAACTTGGATAATTAATTGGCCACTGGTGCACAGGAAAACACCATGAGGAAGATGTGACATCAATCTGGACTCAGGAAAACATTTTACCTACCTGTATACAACAGACCCTGCATCCCGTTTAACAACGTTACTTTGTTCGTCGTTTTTTAAGCTAAAAAGTACAGACTGACCTATAGTGAGGCATTCCTGCACAGGGGAACTGGACCTCAGTAAGAATTTGCTAAAATGTGAAAGACCTCGAGCTCTGTTGAGCGTCTTTTTTCTGCATACGGAAATACGATTGTCAATATCTGGCCACTAGAAAACACTCCTATCTTAGACAGAAAACTGAGACCTGATGTTCTGTAATTACGTTACATTGGTTTCAACAGTATTCACACTGATGCAACCTTGCTTGATGAAATAAGACCTTTCATCATAATTTTTCTAAATCACTCATTTGATTTGGGTGAATATTATTGTATTGTATTGGGAACAAAACTTACTATCACAACATTGTATCTTGTGGCCTGACCAGCAGCAGTCCCCGTCTCCACAATCGTTGCTCTGAGCTTGGATACCCCTGTCGCAGTCTCCAGGGTCGCAGAAGGGAGCTGTGCCTTCCCAATAGCACGGTGGAACTGCAAAGTTTGTAAGACATCATACAACTTGTTTAGACCACATCAATCTCTTTTCCTCCTTACGATAAGTTCCTCCGCAGATATTTTCAAGTAAACACTGAACTCGAAAATAACAAAATGACGGAGAGTTTGGAGGCAAACTTCGATCTGACTATTTACTCCCCAAAACTGTATGCAATGAAGTACGGGATTTCCCTTCCGATAAAAGGCATTACCTTTGCCAAGAATGTTATGTTTTCTGTAGTGTTCGTCTGTGTGCGTGTGTGTGTGTGTGTGTGTCTGTATGTATGTATGTGTGTGTGTGTGTGTGTGTGTGTGTGTGTGTGTGTGTGTGTGTGTGTGTGAGGATCAGGATCTAACTTGCATAAATACATAAATCTGCTGCAGTCCATGATAGGACTATTAAAATTTATGTAATTGAAGTGAATATGTAATATGTAAATAAAATAAGAGGGACATGGACATGTTTAACTGTAGAACTAATTTGTATAGTTGATGAGAAAATGCTGTGATTCTGCTGTGATTTTGTAATGGGAACCACTGGGAATTTCAAACTTGTGGCATTTAGAGGGTAAGTGAAGATGAACAACATTAAACATTCAAATTCTAAGGTTATTCAAATCAGAACCTCATTTGCATAATTTAACAGTCAATGCTAGGAAAGCCTTAATGAAGAGGAAACGTACCCTGAGCCGTCGACATCCCACTCCATCCTGCGTTAAAAAAACATAGTTAACTTACACTGTTCATGATCAGGTACATGTAACTGACACAATATAGGGGTAATAGTGATTACATAGTTTCCATTGGGCTTCTTCATGTGGCCTCGGTGTCCACACTCATTGCACTATTGCAACCTTAAATAAACAAACGAAAGTAAAAATGCCACTTTTTTCACAAAAAAATGGTTTGTGTCATTTGTTAACATCTCTCGGAGATACATATCATGTTAAGTAAATAGCCCATAAATAATCAAAAGGTTACTTGGGTCAAAATGTAAACTTTGGGATCCTCAGCGCAACCTTTACAAACAAAGGACCAACTGAAATGACACATAATTGCCCACTGATGACACGTCGGTCGTGTTGCGCTTATTGCATGACTGCGTTAATGCGCCCAGACCTTATAACGACTTACTGCTCACCGTCAACCGCCTAGCGCTTCCAGGTGATTACTTGTTGGTCGCCAGAGGGTTCACGTGAAAAAAAAAACGTGCACAGGTTTGGCGCTTGTAACTGAGATCATCAATACAAACAGGTACTTACACTGGCCCGAAAGACACTGCATAGTTCTCTAGGCTGGTCGAAACAAAGAAAACCTTTTCAAAACAAATAGGAGTCGAACTTAACTTGAACGAAAGATTAGCGCGCCTTTTTCACAGTTCATGTCCACCCAACACCTGGTCCACCACAAAAAACATACAGATACAGTTTCGATTACGATTCATTCATTCTTGTTAATTAACCTCTAATAGTCAGTTGCCTTTCACAAGAATGCGTCCCTATACACAAGTCCATGCAAGAGACTGTCTTTAAACATTCGATGTTATAAAAATGCAAACTCAAAATATGTTTAACCCATGTGCCACCCAGCCTTGACCTGGCAGGGGAAGCCCCGCCGAAACACGCAGGGCCTGACCCCACCCATCCAACAGCATGGCGCGCGCCGGACGCACGTCCAACTTTGTACAAGGCTGTCGGGATACAGAAGAGGGCCATTGGAATATCGAATGGAGTTAGCGCAGGTAAAGAGATGATTTCCAAAACCCGTTACGCCCAAAATAACGTCGGGTAAAGACCCTTCAGGCACCTCCAAACGTACGTCTTACACCCAAAAAAGGCGTCATATAGAGACCTTTCTACTTATCTTGACGTCAGACATTTTATTCTTAACATTATGTTACGTTCAATAAAGTAGAACTTTGTCTTACAAAGTTCTGTGTCTTGAAGTGAAACTAGGTGCCAAATTGACAGGGGAAGCCCCGCCGGATCAAGCATCATCTGTCCCCGACAGCTGGCATGGTACGCGCCGGAGGCACGCCCAATGTTGGACAAGTACAGGTTAGGCGAGATACGGAGGGGGTCGCTGGAATGTTGGAAGGTGCCTGCACAGTTTTTGTCCCCTCGAGGGGACGTCATCTAGAGATCTTCTAGTTCTACTGACGTCGCCCGTTTTATTTTTAACGTTATGTTGCATTAAATAAAGTCAACATTTGTCTTGGACAAGATTAATGATTTTCGACATGATGTCGATTTTAATGTTAGTTGGCCAGTTTAGAAATGACTGTAGTTGTTGGCTTACTGTTTAAAAGAGTGTCCTCTGGACATTTTAGGTTTCTACTTACTCCCAGGATACAAAAAAGAAACTACAAAATAATTTAATT
>NW_017803954.1:2813673-2814372 GCF_001625305.1 Branchiostoma belcheri | reverse complement strand
GTGTGTCTGTATGTATGTATGTATGTGTGTGTGTGTGTGTGTGTGTGTGTGTGTGTGTGTGTGTGTGTGTGTGTGTGTGTGTGTGTGTGTGTGTGTGTGTGTGTGTGTGTGTGTGTGTGTGTGTGTGTGTGTACCGACACGTGCACTTTGTGACTATAACTCGAGAGGGCTTAAGATGGATTGTCTTAATCTTTGGCATATGTGTAGGTCTTAAGCTTGAGAAACATTTTAATCCTAATGGGACTTAGATGTCCGCCCCACTTAACTCAGCAACTAATCGTATGTCCGCCAAATTTTTAGAGGATGGTGCACTAAGAAAAACCTGGTCACACCAGAGCTAAGGATATGGTCCGTCATCTTTAATTGTGACAATGACGTCATGAAATTATCATAAATTATGAACTTTCAATGATAACAAATACTTTGAATTACTTAAGGTGCTATTAATGTCAAAAAGCATGTGTGATTTAACCTAACAACCTGAGAATGTTTAAACCAATATCATTGGACTTGCCTGTCAGAAATTCGTTGGCAACACGAAAAAATATTAACTTATTTTACTAATTTGAAATTGTTGCCAGATATTTCTTAGGAAAAGTCAACAAGTTAGGTTATTTTGGCGAAGGTATGAAGTCGTGGAACTGTGTGTGTGTGTGTGTGTGTGTGTGTGTGTGTGTGTGTGTGTGTGAGGATCAGGAT
>NW_017803954.1:2809764-2813653 GCF_001625305.1 Branchiostoma belcheri | reverse complement strand
CCATCAAGGACAACTGATTGGGTTCTTTGAGTGAGAAAAGCTTGCAGCCATGTTAGTAATTTGCCAGAAATGCCATAGTGCTGGAGCTTATTCAGTAAGCGACTGTGGGGGACCTTATCAAAAGCTTTACTGAAATCCAGCACAATGGCGTCGACCTGCTTATTTAGGTCTAGAGTACTAGCCAAGTCATGGGTTGTCAAAAGTAGTTGACTCTCGCATGATAGTCCTTTACGAAAACCGTGCTGTGTCGAAGATAATATATTATATTTGTCAAGGTGGCTCATGGTATGACTATGTATAATATGTTCCAAAACTTTGCTACAGACTGAGGTGAGTGACACCGGCCTGTAGTTAACAGGTGAGGTTTTATCTCCCTTCTTAAAGATGGGGCTAATATTAGCGGCTCTCCAATCTGCTGGGACGTCGCCGGTGTCTAGTGACTGTGTAAAAATAACCTGTAACACAGGTGCAATTTGGGTTGCTGTGATTTTTAATAATCTTGGTGAGAGTCCATCTGGGCCCGAGGCCTTGTTTGGATTAAGCTTAGAAAGCTGTTTAGCGACACCATTCACCGATATGTAGAGAGGTGGTGCGTGCGGAGCCACAGGTCTCCCTAGGGATGGGATGTTGGTTAGGTCCTCCTCTGTGAAGACAGAACTAAACTGATCACCCAGGGCATCTACCTTCTCCTTTGGGTCTGAAGTAAACACACCATGATGCCTCATGGCTGCAATATTGGTATTGTCGTGTTTTAGTGCTTTTATATAACTCCAGAATGCTTTAGGGTTGTCTTTAATGTTTTCTTCAAGGAAATTGGCGGTGTACTCTCTGTGGGCTTTTTTAACTCTTTGCTTGACCGCTTTTCTGCATGACTTGAATTTGGACCATGTTTCTTTTCTTACACTAGCCAACCACTAGCTAACCATGGACGAATCTAACGATATATAGTTAACGTTATATTTAGACCCGAATATATACAAAATTTGAAACATTCCGTTGGCGCAGTCTCCCAGTAGCCAAGCCAACCTCCTCGAACACCAGCTAGCCACAGCCGACCTTGTTCCGACTTTCAACCATGCTTGGGAGGGGGGACATTGTTCGAGGGGGCTTTACTGCCGCAAATGTTCCTCGCAGACTCGACGGCCATGGGCTTCGATTTTACACTCTGCGGTGGCCCCTTTAACGCAAAATAGCGTGGAGGCGGTTGACCAAAAAGCCACTTAGCTTGATCGGTATTAAGAAACCCTATGAGCAAAATGACTCTAGACAAACAAACCCAACCGCCGGTCTCCGAGTTTTCCGTGTCCCTGTCTCTGAATTGTCTGCGTTCTTACGTCTTAATTTATCGATGAACCGCTTAAACCAAAAATTGTCTCCAGAAATAAAACATGCCTTATTCCTTCACAGTACGCGTTACCTGCGCTTACAATGAATTGTTAGGCAACTATACACGGAAGAAGTTTTCCATACCTCCAAGTACAGCTAGGACAAGAAGCCACATCAATACAGACGTCTTCATGATGGCGATTTCTTTCAATCTTCATAAAAAGATTACTTTGCTACCGTCTTCATGTCAACACCGTCTGTGGAATTTGCATGTGTCCAAAGACACTTATAAAGCCAAATCTATTACTTTCAATTCATTAGTTTCCAAACCCGATACGCCCAAGATAACGTCAGGTACAGACCCCCAGGCTCTTCCAAACGCGTAAAACTAAAACAAAAACGTCATCTAGAGATCTTCTAGTTCTACTGACGTCGCCCGTTTTATTTTTAACGTTATGTTGCGTTAAATAAAGTCAGCATTTGTCTTGGACAAGATTAATGATTTTCGACATGATGTCGATTTTAATGTTAGTTGGCCAGTTTAGAAATGACTGTAGTTGTTGGCTTACTGTTTAAAAGAGTGTCCTCTGGACATTTTAGGTTTCTACTTACTCCCAGGATACAAAAAAAGAAAACCTACAAAATATTTAATTCGAATTCGTGGTTTGCCACATTATAAGACACGTTTGTAGACATTTTGATCTGTATCTTAATTTCTTCTGTTTCAGCATTACATGGAAAAAGTTAAGGATATGGCATGATAAGGTCATGAAAAGATCACATTTCCTAGGTGCAATCCCCCCCCCCAACAAAAAATGATAAAAATGTACAAATCAACTACCCAAGAGTCGCGGTATACCAATTTTTTGCAGATCATTTCTGATTTTTCTAAGTAAGATCATATAGAAAAGGTTTTAAAGTTATTTAGGGATTTTGAGTAAAGGTCAGTACAGACAACTAGTAAAAGTCAGCACAGACGTACTACGGACGCCACGGACATGGGCCGGTCTCTAGTTGAGCCGTACGTCGTGAATGTCATATGTTAAGAGGTCAAAAGGGGCAGACTGACATTGGTTCCTCCCAAACGAATAACCTGTTACATGATACCACAATATATATAGGCTTGCAGTAAGTCTGGAAGCCAACAATACTGTATTGAAATCCGCCACTGCACTTGTGATATTTGTTGCATATTACATTTCTAATACTGTGTAACAATACGTACATTTTCACTTTGGGGGGGGGGACATCATGACAACATAGGTTGTGACAATTTTCCCAAGACTGTGCTGATCACCGGTACCATGTATACCAAGTTTTTATTTTCAAATAGTAGCCACGCATATTACACCCAAACTTCCCAAAATACTCTTAGTGAATCACCAAAGGTTCCTTGGGTCAAAATGTAAACTTTGGGCTTTTCTTTGGGACCTTTAAAAACAATGGACCACCTTAAATTGCACATAATTGCTTGCACGTAATACGGCGGTCGTGCTGCGTCCATTGCATGACTGCGTTAATGTGCATTTTTGAGGACTTCATATATCGAGCGCTGACTGACGGGCGTACAATGCATATATATAATAAGTGTCCGTCACACTGTCAATTCCCCCCGGACGATTAATTGTCGAATTTCATAATCACCAAGGGTGAGAACACTACCTTTACTCTTTTAGATATCACCGTTTCTTTACATGCGAAAAGATCCACTACAAGATACCCGAATGAAGCTTTATAAACGACGCAAACTCACAAAGGATGACATATGTTTATGTTCAACCCAGGTGGCAACTTGATCTAACAGGGGAAATCCCGCGCGCCCGATCATGCATAGCCTGCCCCCCCGACAACAGCACGGCGCGCGCCGGACACGCCCATCTTCGTACAGAAGAGGCTCTGCCCGGGCCGCGCGGCCGTGCAGTTTTAACGAACGAATTTTTAGACCTAAAAGAGCGCCAGATTGCCGCCCGAATGCGAGAAGACACCGATTGTATTCAAGCCCTTGACTTTGAAAGATACAGAAGAACGGTCCCTCGACCACGAGTCGGCCAAGGTTGGCTGAAGTTCGGGAAAGACCACTCCTACCTTTCTTTACGAATCGTCTCGATCCAAGATGAGTTGAATTTGTGTGAATTTGGACCCCGAACACAGCTGACCTACACTTCTTCTTCTTCTTCTTCAGTACTCTCTAACCACCCCTACTGGGGTATCACTGAGAGGGGGGGGGTGCGACGGACTATGGCTGCGCGGCCAGAAGCCCGGCCTTGAAGGCCTCCACTGTCTGGGCTTTTACAAGCTGGCCCGGTAACTTGTTCCACTCATTTATCGTTCTTGGGAAAAAAGAAAATCTAAAACAGTCTGTTTTGGCAGGTATTGCTTGATACTTATATTCATGACGTCCTCTGGTACGCCTATGGGCAGGTTTGAGGTATTGTTCCATTTGAATATTAATATGTCCATGAGCAATTTTATATAAAGATATCAAGCGAGTGGTTCTCCTTCTGTCAACAAGTAACGGCCACTGGAGGCGCTTTAGCATGTCAGAAAACACTGCTGGTATAGT
>NW_017803954.1:2784866-2809744 GCF_001625305.1 Branchiostoma belcheri | reverse complement strand
CATTACATGGAAAAAGTTAAGGATATGGCATGATAAGGTCATGAAAAGATCACATTTCCTAGGTGCCAATCCCCCCCCCCAACAAAAATGATAAAAATGTACAAATCAACTACCCAGGAGTCGCGGTATACCAATTTTTTGCAGATCATTTCTGATTTTTCTAAGTAAGATCATATAGAAAAGGTTTTAAAGTTATTTAGGGATTTTGAGTAAAGGTCAGTACAGACAACTAGTAAAAGTCAGTAAAGACGTACTACGGACGCCACGGACATGGGCCGGTCTCTAGTTGAGCCGTACGTCGTGAATGTCATATGTTAAGAGGTCAAAAGGGGCAGACTGACATTGGTTCCTCCCAAACGAATAACCTGTTACATGGTGCCACAATATATGTAGGCTTGCAGTAAGTCTGGAAGCCAACAATACTGTATTGAAATCCGCCACTGCACTTGTGATATTTGTTGCGTATTACATTTCTAATACTGTGTAACAATACGTACATTTTCACTTTTAAGGGGGGGGGGACATCATGACAACATAGGTTGTGACAATTTTCCCAAGACGGTGCTGATCACCGGTACCATGTATACCAAGTTTTTATTTTCAAATAGTAGCCACGCATATTACACCCAAACTTCCCAAAATACTCTTAGTGAATCACCAAAGGTTCCTTGGGTCAAAATGTAAACTTTGGGCTTTTAAAAACAATGGACCACCTTAAATTGCACATAATTGCTTGCACGTAATACGGCGGTCGTGCTGCGTCCATTGCATGACTGCGTTAATGTGCATTTTTGAGGACTTCATATATCGAGCGCTGACTGACGGGCGTACAATGCATATATATAATAAGTGTCCGTCACACTGTCAATTCCCCCCGGACGATTAATTGTCGAATTTCATAATCACAAAGGGTGAGAACACTACCTCTACTCTTTTAGATATCACCGTTTCTTTACATGCGAAAAGATCCACTACAAGATACCCGAAAAAAGCTTTATAAACGACGCAAACTCACAAAGGATGACATATGTTTATGTTCAACCCAGGTGGCAACTTGATCTAACAGGGGAAATCCCGCGCGCCCGATCATGCATAGCCTGCCCCCCCGACAACAGCACGGCGCGCGCCGGACACGCCCATCTTCGTACAGAAGAGGCTCTGCCCGGGCCGCGCGGCCGTGCAGTTTTAACGAACGAATTTTTAGACCTAAAAGAGCGCCAGATTGCCGCCCGAATGCGAGAAGACACCGATTGTATTCAAGCCCTTGACTTTGAAAGATACAGAAGAACGGTCCCTCGACCACGAGTCGGCCAAGGTTGGCTGAAGTTCGGGATTAGTCTGACCAAATGTAGACCACTCCTACCTTTCTTTACGAATCGTCTCGATCCAATATGAGTTGAATTTGTGTGAATTTGGACCCCGAACACAGCTGACCTACACTAGCCAACCACTAGCTAACCATGGACGAATCTAACGATATATAGTTAACGTTATATTCAGACCCGAATATATAAAAAATCTGAAACATTCCGTTGGCGCAGTCTCCCAGTAGCCAAGCCAACCTCCTCGAACACCAGCTAGCCACAGCCGACCTTGTTCCGACTTTCAACCATGCTTGGGAGGGGGGACATTGTTCGAGGGGGCTTTACTGCCGCAAATGTTCCTCGCAGACTCGACGGCCATGGGCTTCGATTTTACACTCTGCGGTGGCCCCGTTAACGCCAAATAGCGTGGAGGCAGTTGACCAAAAAGCCACTTAGCTTGATCGGTATTAAGAAACCCTATGAGCAAAATGACTCTAGACAAACAAACCCATCGCCGGTCTCCGAGTTTTCCGTGTCCCTGTCTCTGAATTGTCTGCGTTCTTACGTCTTAATTTATCGATGAACCGCTTAAACCAAAAATTGTCTCCAGAAATAAAACATGCCTTATTCCTTCGCAGTACGCGTTACCTGCGCTTACAATGAATTGTTAGGCAACTATACACGGAAGAAGTTTTCCATACCTCCAAGTACAGCTAGGACAAGAAGCCACATCAATACAGACGTCTTCATGATGGCGATTTCTTTCAATCTTCATAAAAAGATTACTTTGCTACCGTCTTCATGTCAACACCGTCTGTGGAATTTGCATGTGTCCAAAGACACTTATAAAGCCAAATCTATTACTTTCAATTCATTAGTTTCCAAACCCGATACGCCCAAGATAACGTCAGGTACAGACCCCCCAGGCTCTTCCAAACGCGTAAAACTAAAACAAAAACGTCATCTAGAAATCTTCTAGTTCTACTGATGTCGCCCGTTTTATTTTTAACGTTATGTTGCGTTAAATAAAGTCAACATTTGTCTTGGACAAGATTAATGATTTTCGACATGATGTTAATGTTAGTTGGCCAGTTTAGAAATGACTGTAGTTGTTGGCTTACTGTTTAAAAGAGTGTCCTCTGGACATTTTAGGTTTCTACTTACTCTCAAGATACAAAAGAAGAAAACCCACAAAATATTTAATTCGAATTCGTGGTTTGCCACATTATAAGACACGTTTGTAGACATTTTGATCTGTATTTTAATTTCTTCTGTTTCAGCATTACATGGAAAAAGTTTAAGATATGGCATGATAAGGTCATGAAAAGATCACATTTCCAAGGTGCAATCCCCCCCCCCTCCAACAAAAAATGATAAAAATGTACAAATCAACTACCCAAGAGTCGCGGTATACCAATTTTTTTGCAGACCATTTCTGATTTTTCTAAGTAAGATCATATAGAAAAGGTTTTAAAGTTATTTAGGGATTTTGAGTAAAGGTCAGTACAGACAACTAGTAAAAGTCAGTACAGACGTAGTACGGACGCCACGGACATGGGCCGGTCTCTAGTTGAGCCGTACGTCGTGAATGTCACATGTTAAGAGGTCAAAAGGGGCAGACTGACATTGGTTCCTCCCAAACGAATAACCTGTTACATGGTACCACAATATATGTAGGCTTGTAGTTAGTCTGGAAGCCAACAATACTGTATTGAAATCCGCCACTGCACTTGTGATATTTGTTGCGTTACATTTCTATATACTGTGTAACAAAACGTATATTTTAACTTTTTTTGGAGGGGGGGGCATCATGGCAACATAGGTTGTAACAATGTTGCCAAGTCTGTGCCGATCACCGGTACCATGTATACCAAATTTTCAAATAGTAGCCACGCATATTACGCCGAAACATCCCAAAATACTTTTAGTGAATCACCAAAGGTTCCTTGGGTCAAAATGTAAACTTTGGGCTTTTCTGTGGGACCTTCAAGAACAATGGAACACCTTAAATAGTGCACATAATTGCTTGCACGTAATACGGCGGTCGTGCTGCGTCCATTGCATGACTGCGTTAATGTGTATTTTTGAAGACGTCATATCGAGCGCTGACTGACGGGCGTACAGTGCATATATAATAAGTGTCCGTCACACTAAGCCGTCCACAGCCGTGTTTAAGTGAAATCACCCAAACCGCGATTCGGGTAACTCACATTCCTCACATCTGGTGAAACCGTGTCCGATCACAATTTGCTTGAGCTACATTTATTGCTGTTTGATGATAACACACAAGGTGTCGTGTTATTAATGTCAGCGGTCAACGACCTGCTTGCTGATGCCCCCCTCCCAGCGTATCTCGGCCGAATGCCAACGTGGTCCCGCCAGAGGCGGTGAAGCTCGCCCTAGAACGGACACATTATTTGACCATTACTGCTCTTTAAGTTGCTGCCACGGAAAAGATGGTATTGTATATAAATAAAGAAATATCACCCCGTAATCCATGACCAGGCGAAGTTACATTGAAATCACATTGCGTTCAGACGCAAATCGCGATGCGGGGAAACCGATTCGAAACCACCTCTAGAAGTGGCTTGGGATCGAGGCGCTTTCAATGTGATTTCGGAGCGTTCACATGGAGCCACTTGAAACCGGCTTCGGGGTAAACCACATGTAAACCGCCTTGGGTGATTTCACTTAAACACGGCTTAAGTCGGAGTAATTGTCAATGAGTAGTGATGTTAAGCCCTAACAGTAGCTAGCCTGATATCCAATCTCATCGTGCTTGGCGGGGCGGGTTTTCCTCGGGGCTGCAGGAGCCCATTTCCCGCCCGCCTCAGCTAGGTTTCCCGCTAGGTATTTGGCCGTGTCTATACGGAATCACCCAAACCGCGATTCGGGTAACTCACATTCCTCACATCTGGTCCACGTGCCACACACACCTGCGAAACCGTGTCCGAACATAATGCGCTTGAGCTACATTTATTGCTGTTTGATGATAACACACAAGGTGTCGTGTTATTAATGTCAGAGACTCAGAGGTCAACGACCTGCTTGCTGATGCCCCCCTCCCAGCGTATCTCGGCCGAATGCCGACGTGGTCCCGCCAGAGGCGGTGAAGCTCGCCCTAGAACGGACACATTATTTGACCATTACTGCTCTTTAAGTTGCTGCCACGTAAAAGTTGGTATTGCATGTAAAAAAAGAAATATCACTCCGTAATCCATGACCAGGCGAAGTCGCATTGAAATCACATTGCGTTCAGACGCAAATCGCGATGCGGGGAAACCGATTCGAAACCACCTCTAGAAGTGGCTTGGGATCGAGGAGCTTTCAATGTGATTTCGGAGCGTTCAGATGGAGCCACTTGAAACCGGCTTCGGGGTAAACCACATGTAAACCGCCTTGGGTGATTCCGTTTAGACACGGCCTTTCACAATGGGAGATTGATGACGCCCCCCCCCCCCCCGNAGGCGTTCTCGCTACGTACCTCATCCAGCCTTTATGCTGGCTTTGGCTTTATCTTTAGACTTATGTATTAAATTTACCCCATTCGGATGGGAGCAAGTTTTTTTATGAAAAGTAAAATAGAAAATGTCAGAACAGTATCCTATTAAAGGCCCTAAACTTTTTCATACTTCCATGGTTTCATGTCGCAATAACCTTACCAATAACCTTACCATTCTCTCTCCTCTCTTTTTCATCATGAGGTAGTTAAATATAAGAGACGGACACAGAATTTGTGTTTTTCAATTAACCCTTGTCCTGTTGGCAATTTTTGCACAATATTTTCATGTAGTTTGACGTCATAATCAGGTCACAGACCCTTGACTTCTTTTGCCCCGTGGTGACGTTCTGCATTCATTGCGTTTCGCTGCGGTGTGATTCGTTGCACGAGAAGTACCACCAAATTATACATATACAGGACACTATATAGATGGTACTGAATGTGCAACCCATATATATGGGTTATCTGAGTAACATCTGAGTAATCGAAATTACAGAACAGACCTGCTACCTATTATAAATCTCCAGCAGATGTAGGATCTATACTTGTCGCTCAGTCGTAGTGTTGAAAACGTATGCTCTTGAACGTTTTAGTGGCACACATTTTAATTATTCCCCTTCTGTTACAATGAAGACGAATAGTTTGCAAAAAAACACTGTGACTGAGTCAGATCTCACATCTGCTTGGAGATTAGCTATCATCACCATATATCTCGGTAACAATGTTACAAGTCTTAAAATAAAAAGATATGAAAAAGTAGTAATTAATAAAGAACGAAAATCTGTCTAAGAGCGCAAAACTACGCCAGGGACGACGATTCCAGTTATAGCATAGATTACTCTATCAGATTTTCTACAAGCTAAAGCGGGCCTACTAAAAAGGAAAAAAAGGAAAGAAACTTGCAAGATGATAAAAGAAAGAAATCAAGAAAGGAAGATATGAAGACAAGAATGTAAATCTTGATTCACGCTGTTTACAGAGACACTGTAAACACACACTTCCTCACTATCAGATGTTGACAATGTCAATGCGCTATTTGCTCACGGAGCACGCGGGGCGTGGCAGATGAAAGCCTTGGGCTTGTTGCAGCGCGCGGCCCTCCAGCGGTACTGGGCCGCCTGCCGTGCCACGGCGCAGTCCTTCTCCTCCGCGTTGACGGGCGGGTCGGGGAACCAGTCGGTAAAGTCGTTTCCACCCAAGGCCATCCCGTTAGCCCACAGCCAGGTTCCCTCCAGGTCCTCATCACTCAGGCCTATCCACAGACTTGGGGAGTCATCGCTGAAAGGGACAAGTAGAAATCGTGCCTTGTATGAAGTTACTTCTTTATATGTTTTATAGGATCACTTGTTTTAGAACGTTACCATCCCAAAACCTACATTTCTTGCTGATTCACTCACATACTATCGATAAAGTTTCAATAGTTACCAAACAATCATTTCAAGTGTCGCTATTATAAGCTATAGCGCTAGTCTGGCTGTTATGACTGTTACTACTACTACAGTACTACAGTACTACTACTACTACTACTACTACTACTACTACTACTACCACTACTACTACTACTACTACTACTACTACTACTACTACTACTACTAACGTTACTACTACCATGGAGGTAGTTTCTCTTTTACCTCCATGCTACTACTACTACTACTACTACTACTACTACTACTACTACTACTACTACTACTAACCTGATCAGTTTGATTTTGAGTCTAGCGACAGCAGCAGCATCCCTCCACATGTAGATGTCCCCTCCGTCCTGCTGACACACCTGCCTGGCGTCACTGTAGCTCTTAGCGTTCTTCCCGCCCCAGAAGCGGAAACAGCCGTCCCTGTACCTCCTGTATCCATCGGGGCAGTCTGGAGGCAAAACATGGTAAGATTCATTAACAAGTACGTCATTTGGCTTGCTCAGTTTTCTTTTCCACTCACGGGTTGCCTATGTCTGGCCACCCAATTGACTTGTGCCTGCAAAAGAATCTGGCCTTGTCTGTTCCAAATACAAAGAAATAAAGAAACAAACAGACAGACAGACAGACAGACAAAAGCAAATCTGTGCAATGATAGGAATACAGTTTGCCAGTCTCGGTATAGCGACAGTCGCCATAACAGATGAGTAAGAAATTGGCATCTTCAAGAATTAGATGAGTAGCTTTCAGCTGGCATTAATTCTAGATCTGCATGCACTGCATTGGCTTCAAACGCTCACACACATTGCCGCTGTGAAAGGCAGATACATGTAGGCAAATGTTGATATATCGACCAAGCGATCGCGACAGTTTTTCCAGTGTTTAAAAATGCATGAATGTGTTCGTTCTGCGAATTTACGTTGCATGATCTTACCTCGGCACGACTTGTCATCAGAATTGGGATAGTAGCCAGTCACGCACTCACAGTGATATCCTCCAAAGTCGTTCACACACACCGTGTTTTCTCCACAGTCGTCTGTGCCGGCCGCGCACTCGTCAAAATCTTCGCAGAACTGACCTGGAGCACATTTGTATAAAACGTTTAGGAGGGTTCTGCACGTATCAAGCATTTTTAAAACAATGGTACTCTGCTACAGAAAACTCGCTGGAATTCCTACTCGCCTGGAAAATTGTAATTTAAACCCGAAAGGTAAAAAACGAGCTCGAGAAGGAAAAATGAACACAATGTGGCCCATTATTACACACAATAAAAAACAATAGTGCTGGCTGGAGGTAGCAGTATAGCCTGTGTCCAGGGTGCCGTCCTCCGTAGTTTCCGCCGGCTCTGTATCTGTATCTGTATAGACTGTATAACCGCCCTTCGGAGTAACACATCAGCCAAATGTCGCTGGCTACCACCGTGGTAGTTTTGTGCCTCAAGCGACCATGGTCGCCGACCCTCAATATAAGGATGGGACAAGGTGATTCTGACATATCACTGATAAACATGAGGCTGTGACTAAGAGAGAGTGAGATTTTACCTATGTATGCAGGTGGGCAAATGCAAGCCACAACACGCAGATCTCCGTCTTCATCCTCCCCCTCAGCCAGAGTGTCGAAGTCACACACACCGCTGTTCTGACACTTACACAGGTTGACTTGTGGGATGTAGAGCGTGGTCTGACCGCGGGAGTTGGTCGCGATGAAGCTGGGTGTGATATAGGATAGATAAATGATGAGCAAATAGAGATTAGCAATAGAGTCTAGATACATTAACCAAACAATGAAGAAAGCTGTCAGATAACTCTATTTTATCCAACTAGCACAGTTGTTGCATTTGTATTGCATGGTTGGTATAAGTTAAACCTCAATTACAGTGTTAAGTGCGTATGCATCTATCAACATTGACATCTCTGATATTTTCATATTAAAGAATACATTTTAGTGTGACAGCAACTTGTGACAGCCACTCGCAAGAGTATTGCGCGAGTATAATATCATTCGATACGCATCTAACAGCTTAAACATATTATGCTGTTTACCTCATGGCCGGGCCGTCATAGTCGGCGACATTCCATGTGACTGTTGCCCTGCTGCCGTCAAACTCGAAGGTGGCTCCAGGCGGAAGGTTTTCCGCGGCTATAGTGACAGGGTCACCCGCCAGGTCGGTGGCAGTGTAGGAGAAAGTCACGACTTCTCCAACGGTTACGTCAATGCTGAGAGGGCCTTCGATGATCGGAGGAGAATTCACTGAAGCGGAGAAGTGTTCAACAGATTAGACTGCATGACTTAGACTACTCTTAACCTGGGTTCCTGGGAGCGGTTTAAGTCACGAACACTGGTGATTATAATTCATATAATATCATATATTTACAACTCACCAAGCTCTTCACTGATCCTGATGCTTTGATCTCTGGCCTCCATGGTCCCTTTTCCAATCGTGACATTTCTGGTAACGGAGGCATCATACAAGCATTCTCTGTTGTCGCCGCATACCTGCAGAGCCTGTCCACGAAAACAAAATGATTCTGAATATTCAGAATACTGGGTACATAAATCCCGCTCGCAGGTATATCCTACAAACCTACACTCTCTTCTTTCTCATTAATTTGATACTTGGAATACTTTATTAGTTTCCTGGCCTATCAACTGACGGACTATTAAGTAGTTGACGATTTGAGCTAAGAAAAGTAACACGAAAGTCCACATTACTATATCAACGTACGCGCGCGCGTCCTGCGAATATATGTTTTGATCTTTGCAGTTGATATGACTGAACAACC
This sequence comes from Branchiostoma belcheri, assembly GCF_001625305.1. Lineage (NCBI taxonomy): Eukaryota > Metazoa > Chordata > Leptocardii > Amphioxiformes > Branchiostomatidae > Branchiostoma > Branchiostoma belcheri. Next base: position 2,800,743 of record NW_017803954.1, on the reverse strand, counting down.
TGCAAAGACCAACCCTCATCTAATTAGAAATTTGTAAAAATGATTTGAAGCCCTCTCCAGCAAGCAAAAATACCCGTTCTAAATACCTAAAATAATGCTGAACCTTAAGATACTAGACATAGCCGTTGATAAGGGTAGAGAAAAAGTCCGGCATACCTCTTCTTCAAGTGCAGGGTCATCAAAGGTTGGCTCAAAGATGGGGACGTAGGACGGGTCCTGGTTGTGGAAGTCGGCGTAAGTCTGGTCTCCGTAGTGGAAGATGCTCTCCTCCTCGGTAATCTCCCCTGTTCAAAATGATAGAAGGACGTTACATCAACAAGTAGCAAAGGCACTGTCACTACTTACACAAGTGTTCATTCATCTACCTTTCGTTATTTGAGTGTCTATTAAAAAGGAGAGGCGATTTATGCCGATCGTTATTCAAACCTTTTTAGCAGACATGACTGTTTCCAGGACCCATCCTTTCTATCATAACATCATTCAGTAAATGTCATGACGGCCGAACTGTACATTTATTTATTACCATTAATCTGTGACTATAAAAAGTTGAAATCATGATTGAGCTCACATAAAAGTCCCCAGTTGTAGATTTCCTGATCAGTGGCGTTGGGACTGAGGACTGTGCCATCCGGGCGGGTGAAGTCATCATTCGGGTCTCCATTCCAAACTCCCATCAGCCCTTTCGTCTGACCCATGTAGTCGTTCGGAAGGTGCATCATCGTAGCAGGAATCCCGGCCTTCTCAAAAACTTCCAGTCTGGCACCTGTGGAGTTCAGATGTAGGGATTCTCATGGTTTACACGTTAACTTGGTCCAAGCACCAATCTCTGTCGTCTTTGAGTGTGCACGTGACTATCTGACATTTGAAACCCTTATTAGGACGCCTCTTCGTACGTTGAATAATAAAAGCAACAAGTAAGATGGGTCTAAACTTTTTAAAGGTGCTTCTTGGAACATTTTCTGTGTTTGTGTGTCGAGACTTTTGATGTCTTTGAACATTTTGACTTGACCTGACTTTTACATATTGGAAGATGCTTCTATATGAAATCGTCAGTGCCAATGCTTCCTATTTCAATCTCGTCCACAATGCAAACAGATTTGTATTCAATAGTTCAGTAACGCTTCAATATTTCCTTATACCATTTACATTTAAAAGATGGGAACAGAAATAACCTGACGAGAACTCGGCCACAACAGATCCGTTCGTTCCTTTGGAGATCATGACGTCAGTAAAAACCAAGAATTGGTCTGCCGCGAGGTCGTTGAACTCCGGGGTGAATACGTCATCAACGAACAGACGAAACTCTGCATTTTCCAAATAAGGACATAAACAAATATGTTTAGTCGGTCTAGGAGAGGGTATCAACAAATGTGCCTTGAAGGTAGTATAAAGGAATAAAGGTTCTAGTCTGTGCAGAGCATAGGGGTGGGGCCAATTTCCATTTCTGTAGCCCTTGGGCCACACAGTTGTGCAAGCATTATAGCAGGGGCCTAGCCTGCTGGTAGTGTTGTGTGTTTGACCTTCCCACACTCTTTCTCACAGATGCTGAGTGCCAAGCAGAGAAAGCAGTATGTACCATTTTTTAAGTCTTTGGTATGGCCCGGCCCGGGTTTGAACTCCCGGTGCTCCCGGTGACAAAGCGAGCTCTCTACCCGATTGAGCTGTTGTACCGGAATAAGTCGTAAGTTTTTTTACGCTTATGAGAGTGCACACGTGGGTCAAATAGGAAATAAGGAACAATATGGTAACTATGGTATGTTCTCTCAAGATCTCCCATACACTATTTGGTTTGAAAAGTCTTACCGCCCTCATCATGATTGACTTGAACAGAAGATGAAGTAGACGTCTTGGCAGCAATGGCGCTGAGGACTGTAGCGTCTGTCTCTAACCCGTCAGAGCCAACAGCCTTTCTTGTCCTGCCTTGGACGAGAAATTCACTCTCCAGTGCCTTAACCAACCAGTACTCTCCAAGACCGTTAAATGTGTATTCTCTGCCGTCAATGGTTGTGAAGTGCGGATCTCCACGGATGAAGATTATCACAATAAAATCTGTAGAGGAAGACATAAAACAACCCCGTTGCTTTCACAGGGATTTTATTCCATTCAAATCACGCGCGAGATAGACGCGAGAAAGCTGCAAAAAGCTTTCAATGTGTGGTACTGATTATTAGGCGCATATTTCAGCAACATGGCAGATCTATAGCTAGCTTGAATTCACCAAATTTCCGAAGAAAGATTTACTGATGAGGCCATATATATTTGATTATATGGATGCCATCCTCGCCAAAACTGATGCAAGCGTGCGAATTAAAAAAAAAGTTTGGCAAAGAAAAGTGGCCTTCATTGTGAAATATGTACGTGGTTAAGAAGGTTTAGCAAATAACTAATTTAAAACCAGAGTATGGTATGGCGAAAAACGGATTCTTCATCACAATTTCTTTACATTGTTTTCTTTGACTTTGCAATTGTTTCTAGTATTTTTTTTTTTTTTTGCAATTTACGGCATATATTTGCCCATTTCAGTATAGCCAAAAACTTTTTTGGAACGGACGAAAATTCATGCGCGGGCGGATGTCATCCATACATTAGTAGTCAAATCATCATGGCCTTACGAGCAAGAAAAAAAAGCAGACGAACTTGGACATCTGATGATGACCCAAAGAGCCCAAATTTCTCTTCCCCGGCACGGAGCTCCACCACACTGCGGCACCGGGTTGTTACAGACACGGCGGAAAAAGCACACCGTGACGCCCCAACGACCGAATTGGAACCTAAACCAACCAACGGTTACGGACCAGCCTCCATTTACTGAAAGAAAGAAGACAAAAATCAGGTTAGCAACAAACAAATTGGAAAAATGCGTATATTAGATGCAGTCAGGTGACGTTACACAGGTACACAAAGTGCAAAACATCAATAAAGCCGATGTATATGGTGGGAATGGGTAATCTCTACGATGAAATTGTTTCTTAACAGAATGATTGAGTAGAAGAATAAATGACGTTTTTTACCTGGCACACAAGGCATGGTAGCTGAAAAAACACATAACGATAGAATCAGAAATGAATTTTAAAAAGTTTGAAACACATTCAAAGGCTGTACAAATGTTTTCCCGGATATTATGTATTTAATAGACGTTAATATGTCAATTGCATCAAAACCTCTGGAGTCATTTAGATCGTTTTCAGGGCGGACAATATGTCGAGTGTATTGCAGACCAGTTCTACTCTTTGAATGACACATCATGACAGATTATAAAAATCAAAAAGCTGCACTTACCCATGACCGTTGGCATGACGGCCGTTTGCATTCCAGATCCTCCATTTGCACTTACTGTTGTTACAGCTGTATATATTGATGCGACCAAAATGTACGTTGTTAGAAGTATGAAATGCAATGGGGGGATTCGTAATCTATTTCGATTTTATCGATATCACATTCTCTTGGAAACAGTGTGTTGTAATGGCGTTTTGTAGTAAAGCTGTAGTAAACTATATGTTGTACTTGGAAACGTTGGTAGAATGCACAGTGCGGTCAAAGTTGCACTGTAAACCATTCAGATATCCATTTTACAATACGTGCTTTTCTGTATATTTTCTCATATCAAACAATATTTGTTTGGCTGTCTTTGAGAATATTCAAACTTATACGTTCTGTATTTTTCTACTACTCGAGGACCATTATACAAACAAGAACGTATAGTAGTAGATGTCGTCTTTTGCAGCACGCGGTATATTCTTATCAAAATTAATACATTGACATACAGTACATGCGTACTGTACATGGGATGAAGTAACTACGAGTAACATTCGTCTGCATAAGTAGGAGAACCAAGGCCGACTAGTGTTGAAGTTGTCTAGATCTTCTTATCATACATCCTAAATTAAGATGAATGTTGTTTGACGTGCAAAATACCCTACTATACGCAAGTGTTATCACACAGGTGTGCATCTCTGCTTTCTAAAAGGTCGTTTGAAATATCACTTCACTTGGTACTCGACCCTTGTAACCTGTTAACGCCTAAAATCCTGCGTTCCGATGCAATCTTACAGATAGCTGTAGTCAGTCTAAGTGGCTGCCTGGAGAGATGCGTGACTCGATGTTTTAAGGAATCCATACCAAGGGCCGACCTCTGATAAACCTATTGTTGTAGCTACCTTCTTATCATACATCCTGACCGTCGTATCATCTATTAAGACAATTGGCTGGATATATGCGTGACTCGATGTTATCAGGTAATCACACCAATCTACTAACGGGTCACGTGGGTCAGATTCAGGGCTTCGGGCCCGTGCGCGCCTCCGCCTGAACAATGATTACAAAATGACACATAATTACTTGTGCGTCACCCGATATTAATCTTCCTTATATGTGTACACATCAGCGAACTTCAAAAGGATAGACGTATGGCATATCTGGTGTCCTTGACAAAATCCTGAGCGTCTAGATCTGATACGTCAGCTGGTGAAATTATCGAATGTCTAAACTACCATACCGGTAGTGAAATATAGTGGCATCATCTCTAGATAGCTTTAAACAATGTTTAGAGTTCGATGTTCATCAAAAGTTAGATGTAACAAGTCGTTTGGTGTAATATAGCCTGTTGTTGCCGCGCCGCGTGCCTGTGAACTGATGTATCATAGTGCGCCGAGGGGCGGTTATATCGGCTATCAAATCAAATCAACTTTATTGCTCAACAACTGTAACTGGTACAATGTATGGCAAAGAGGAAACAACAAGGGTAGATAACTGGTACAAATTTTTGGGATCCGTAAGTGGTGAGTACAGCCTCCGTACGGAATCCAACGGATTCGGGAGCACGCAAACACGCTGTAGCACTTCAAGTGCTAGCCGCTTACTTACGGTTGCCGGCCGCCCAACATCCAGCCGCAGTGCGGGGAGGGGCCATTTAAGCCGCGGACGGCATAGTTTGCGTTACACAGACTATTAAAGTGCATGCAAAATTGTCTCTGCGTTCGGCGCGGATTCACCCCGTACGATACAACACCGTGTATTCCGCATCACCCACGGTCCCAGCCCTCCCGCGGATCGGATCTCCCTCCGGCTTTCGGCCGTCGGGCGTTCCGACCCGCGGTCGGACTGGTACCTCGGGCGATACGGAATACACCATGTAGTATTCTATGTATATCAGAACAATGCAAACCTACTAGAAGCCGGGTTTGAATGGTTTTCGTCGGCAGGGTAGCAAAAACATCGTGGACCGCCTTAGCTTTAGATATGATTTGTTCATTTGGGTATACAAAAACACAGGTCTGTTCTGTTGAACGCTAGCGCTAAACTACAACAACTAGACAATCAAAACCCTACGCTGCCGTCCGAAATTAAGGGTCTGTCGCCCTCTGCTCACAAACATTGCTAATTGAACTTAAGTACTTATCTACAAGCCAACTTTTGAGACAGAAACACCTTGCATATGAGATTTGAGACCCTAGCCCGAGTGCCATTGAATTTGTATATTGAGGCCCCCATCCTGAAATAGTTTCACGGAGTGAGTATGGGGCCCCGATATGACACTTGGGCGAGTTAGATCCTTCGGTGGGCTGGGAATCGGAACAAAAGTAGCGGAAATTAAATCGGCTCAAAATCAGCCACAGATGATCTTATTTAATGAATGCAGTAATATTTGCGTCGATACTAATGCTATTAACATAACTTCAAATTGTGCATCATATTACTAGTAATTAGACGTACGGTCCCTACCTCCAAGGGCAGCAAGGAGAACAACCCACGCCCAGACAGACGTCTTCAGCATTGCGACTTATCCGAAGTTCGTTTTTTTTTCTTCTCAAGAATGTTTCACCGTCTTCAGTCCAACGCGTCAAAATGAGTTCAAGGCTCCGCATGGACTTTATAAATAGACAGCCCTTCTAACCCAACCCAAACCAGTTTTTAAATGTCATGACACAGAGAGCCCTTTTATAGGCGTTTCCCTGTTGTCGCAAGATTCACTTTTTGTGTTTTCCTTTTTTCTTTTTGCATACGCATACGCTCCCTTGTTTTACCGCAGTGTTTTACGGATTTTACTAGGCTAGGCGACGTCACGTTATGATGTGGTATAATCTTCTTCCTCAATTTGTCATCGAATATACAACAAAAGGGCAATTAAGTGTATTTTGTGTATTTTATCTTTCAATTGATACATTTACATCTTTAATCATATCCAAACTTATGAGGTTACCGATTATACAAGTCAAACAAATGGTAAAACAAATCTAATTTTTGACGCTCGGCTGCCTGCATTTAATGCCGTGGAAAAGGCGCCAAACTAGAAGAGAAGACCCGGCATTTTGAGCGCGTACGTTCTAGATTCTGTTCTTGTAGTTGCCTTCTTGTCATACATCGTAAATTAAGATGGATGTCGTTTGACGTGCTATAACGCACGTATGTGTTATCATACACAGGTGTGCATCTTTGATCCTGAAAGGTCGTTTTAACACCGCTTCACTTGGCATGAGACCCTTGTAACCTGTTAACGCCTACAAACAAGGGCTCCTTTAATCTCGGTACGTGCGTATACGCTTTACGATAAATTTCGGGTAGCTACAACGCATTACGTAAAATAAAACGGCGAATTACACTCTACGCAAAATGCGCCAATTAGCTCTACGTCGAATTAAAACTGCCGATTACGCTTTACGCAAAAGAGCACGCGGGACCCCTTCAAGGTCGTTCGCGCGTCCGCTTAAAACACAAAATACTCGCGCGTCACTCGACATTCATCCTCGTCATGATAACGAACTTTCGTGCGTTCGAATTCGGTGCATTGACGAACATCAAGCCCAGAAACATGCAGGCCATTGTGTTTTTGCTGGCAAAGTTATAACATCAAATTGTCTAAACCAGTGGAATTTAAATGCTCGAATCTCCATGGATAACTACCCCGCTCTGCGTATACTACTAGTATAGTTTTTGACGATGATATATGAATGTGATAATATAGTTCCTTTTTTCCCCTTTTTTCGGGCATATTACAGTAATACTTAGTACTACATGTATGTAACAGGTCTAGGGTCCAGGTCTACAGTTGACCGCATTGTGTACAGATTATCTGAACAGTGTCGTGGTTTGAGAGTGACTGGGCTTGCCGCAGCGGAACCGAGTGCTGAAAAAGATAGCCTGGCCTCTGCTGAACTGTTGAACAGATTTGGCATGCGTGGATGGCAATTAAATAAAATAACGTTTTACACGTTGGTTTGGCTATGCTGGGAGGGGCAATCTAACGACAACGCACAAGCGTAATGTTCATGCCTACCTGGCGTTGAAAGAAATGCGGGAAAAAGTGAGTCATCGGATCATAACTGTTGGCGTGCGGATAATCACCATAGGTCTAATGACGTATCAATCAGGAGGTTCGTATCAATGTTGTTCAATATGTAGAGTCGCGATGTAGCGGTAACGTTATTTGTCAAGTTAATTAAGAATTGATCACAATGACGAAAATTTGAATTTCGCGCCATTTTTTGCCGCGCTCCCATCAAATCACAATCCAACTAGGTGACGTCAGGGCGTTGGTTTCCTCAAACGTCGCACGGACACCCTGTCTTTCCGTCAAAAATTGACGCCTGTGGTCGGTAAGAACTGACTCAAACCCCTCATAATCTCTCAACAACATATTCATCTCTCTCTATGTAGTAAATATGACCTGTCGTGACGAGATCTGAGCGAGACTGAAGCCACAGAATGGCTAATTACCTCAATGTTAGACATTTTTTCTCGGTGTAAACCAGGAACATGTATATTGTACAAGAGGCTATTGTGATTCGTTGCGGACCTGTTTTATACATGTTGCCGGGCCGAGTGGAGATTTTCCGGCCCATCGTGCTCAGCCCTGGTGCATGGCGGTCCTGGAGCGGACTCAGGTTTGAATCCCAGCGTTCATTGAGGCCATTTTCCTTCCCACACAGCCTCGAGAGCCCCAAAGACTGGTCGGGAAGGCTACTGGGGACCTACCGGGCGAGAAAAACGCAGTGGAGGGCGCTGGGAGGCATTTTGGCGCAGTTTTCTCACCAGACAATTTGCTGGTGATGGAAATGGGTTACAAAATGGCGCTAGGTCGTTGTTGGCCGCTCAGACGGCTTTATCTTCGATGTGTAGACGCCAAAAGGGAGAAAATATCCGCCTCCCCCACCCTCTCCTGACTCGCCTGGTTCCCCCGACCTTCCCTACCAGTCAGGCACCCGAGAAGACCGTGTGAAGATGCATTTTGTAGTTGACTTTGACCGTTCTTTGTCACATTTTCTCATTCGTCTCACGTCTGTAGTGAGAAAACTGATGTTTGGTTCGCCATAGTCTAGTTTTGGGGGAGGGGGCATCTGGCGTAGGTGCGAATCGCAAAAAGTACATCCTTATGGGGGAGGGGGCTGCAACAGATTTTCCCGTCTCATAGTATCTATACATGCTGATAAAATTCTGTGATTCTGTACTTCAAAGTGAAGTTCAATCCAGATTATTAACAGAATCCATATGTTTGCACATGATGTGATCATGATTTTTCACTCCATGATGTGATCAAGACAGTGTTGCATGAGAGACCTAACGTCTCAGACTCAGAGACAATTTTTTGTGTGAAGAGTAAAATAAAGAGTGTAAAGGAAAGTAAAAATGTTGATGCCATACATGTTTACCTGGGTTTACAGTTTCCACAAGTTAACATAGTGTTGGATGGACCAGTCACATTTTGGTCCAGGAAGGAAAATAAGTCGTTGATCTTATCATGCTGCTTTATGTATAGGCCAAAATCATATAATTTGCCTTGAGAGTTGATATTGAAGCATTACATATACATGTGTAGCATAGATGTACATACTGGTAGTTTTAGTATGTAGCAGTCCCACAAGCCAGGACTCACGATCCTTCAACAAATTAAAAAAAATAAAAAACTACATGTAACGCTACTGCTACTCCTGAGGCAAAAAATAATACAATATGGAGTAGTATCAAAGATTCAGAACTTGTTCATTGTTGGTAGAAGTCGTGGCAGCTTTGTTTGAAACATCCCCAAGTAATACCAACCAGGCTGGCAAATTGTGAGCTAGGTGGGTAGGGTTGGATTTGCGATTGATCCTATAATGTATAAAAGGCTTAGTAACATTTTGTAATTGCGAAAATGTAGTAGCATTATGGTTAGTCTTTGTTGAAGTGTCATGTGAAATGTATGTGTTGATGTTTATGAAACACATGGAAATATGACTGCAGGAGGTAACGTGATGTTGGTTTACACAAAATACGACGTCACCACTAAACAACTTCTATACACACAAATACACATACACAAATGTGTTATCTCCCAGCAGATGAAGTGTGTAGGGCAATTTGGCATCCGCCTCCCACTACCTGCTTTTCTGTGCTGATGTACATGTAGCAGGACACAGCCAGCTAGGAGGCATGCACCATTAGAAAAAGCACCAACCACAAATGCTTGCAAGTTGGATTCTTACACAAACACATGTACACTAATATTGATAACACACAATACTTGGATCTATGAGTTACAAAGAAACCAGTCTACTACTACATGTTACATGTACTGCTACTCCCGAGGCATGCCTGTACATCTATTTTTTAAGAACTTGAACATATTCACTGGTACTGTATTGATCAATATCTGATATAAATTGTTTTCCACGTAGTGACAAGTGATTCATACAGGGTAGCGAGTGCACTACACTATCGTCAACAACATGGAAGCAGCAACTAGTGACGACAGCCAGCCAAAGGCACTGGATGCTGCCGCTATGGCAACCAACGAGCAGGAAGTGATCGGGATGTTACTGGCCCAGTCAGGGGACGGCACCATGCAGCTACACACAGCTGTAAGGAAGTTAAGAGTCACTGCAACCTTGTCAGAAATGACCATTTATACCAAGAACATAGAGAATTTGATTGACAAGATATAGAACTTCATCATGACATTGTGTGAATGATGATGCATGTACATGTATTGTGTGATCATGACTTGTCATCATTTTTGGGCTATATTTCATCCATTCGAAACTAACATGTATGGTAGTGATTGGAGGACTTTGGAAACAAGTTGGAACAAAAAGAGGAAGAAAAAAGCTACTACAAGACTCGTAGCATTTTGAATCAAACTTCCAAAACACCTTTCACACATTCAGGACCTTCCCATGACTTGGGTTGGGGGTAGCCTGGAGTTCATCCTATTCTAGCTCCAGTTCACTTTTCTGATGTCATTCAACTTAATTCAATAAGCTTAATTCACTGTCACTCAAATTCAATATGACTTTCCTGACTTGTGGATTTTTTTTCCAGAATGGTGGCACAGAAGACCACCAGATAGCTGTCTCCCTGGCAGAGGGTGTATCTACAGGTATGGAGGGGGCTAGGGTATACTATGCTAGTCTTTAGTCATTAGGTACACACATGCATATTGTGCTCCATATTGCTTGACAGTGTCATGTTGGAACTAAACTTGTTTTCATGACATTGTGATTTCATCTATACCATTTTTTTTAGTTGCTTATCAAGTCACAAGTCTGTATTTCACCAACACTTTGCAATGAATTTAACTCACACAATTATTTCAAACAAGTCACATTTTTAGTAAATAAAACTATCAAAAGCAGGTTTGTTTTCTTCATGCATATTTTGGAGCAAATTTCACATTGCATACACACTGCATGCATGGAGGATATGTCAACTTTCTTTTTTTTTTTATTTCTACCCTATGGTTTTGTTAGAGCCATCAGTCACCAAATAATAGTACTATTGTTTTAAACCATTTTGTTGCAGGTTGGTATAATGCATGTTTCATGTCCATTATTACATGTATGCACAAACATTTGCTGTCCAGGAATAATGCATGTTGTGGGTCAAAGGTCATGTGAAGGTAAGGACGTCACCATGGTTACCAGTGCGCCATATTTAGTAAACGGTTTGTCTTGCTGTTGTCCTAACGGTCAGCCCGTGCAGACCTCGGACATATGTATCTGTCCTCAGATGGCAAGACGCTGCACATGGTGGACGGTCAGTCACTCCAGGCAGTAACACTGGCCGACGGGACAACTGCGTACATTCAGCACAACCCAACTAAAGGTATGTGTGTGCATTTTTTTGTAGTAAGAGAACAGAATGTGGCTCTAGGCTTTTTCTGATTAAATTTAATTTAAGATAACCTGCATTTACAATATGCAGTTCATTTATGTCAGTCATGTTCAATTTATGCACTTGGAACATTAGTAGGAAACACAATGTGCAGCAATATAAGTTTTGTACTACATGTACTTGTGATTAGGATTAATGGTATGTGTATTCTGCATAATTCATTTATTGTCTTCTTTCTATTGTCTTCACATGTATCCATGTATGAATGAGTTTGTAGCTTTTGTTTTACTGGGGAATTTGGAGTACAGGATTCTTTATTGTGTACAGTATAGTTTACTTGTTGTCGCCTTTGACGGGACCTTTTCAACTTGTAACATTTGCTGTGGTTTCACAGATGGGAAACTGGTAGAAGGCCAAGCTATTCAGCTGGAGGATGGTACAACAGCTTATGTACAGGCTGTTCCAGCAGATACAACAACCATGAAAGGTTAGCTGTTACCTTTCAAAATTCATATACTAGTATGGTAATTAATTAGGTGTTACTGTAATACCGTTAAAGATACTACAAATGTAGTATGTTGAATACATTGGCCAAAGAATTCATAGTGAAGTCATGGCTTTCTAAAGACTGCTTTCGGAGTTTAAAATGCATTGAATTTGTTATGTATGAAACTAATTCTTACTTACCCTCTTCGCAAAGAGTAAAATATTGTTCTGTCTGCTGTATTGTACTGCAGTTACCATGTGTTCTGATAGAGGGCGCTACCATTACTGCTATCTCTGGTTGCATTGCCTGTGTTGGAGCTAACAGCAAATGATTTTCTTTGTCATTATCAGCTAAAAGTTTTAAGGGACAAATGTGCCTATTTCTTTAGAAACTATGAGTGAAGAAAGACTTTTGAATTCTTAGAGCTTGTTTTGTGAATTTGTAGGAAAAGGATTTCATATAACCATTGTTTTTTTCTCAACAGAGCCTGACCCCACAGGTTTCCAGATGTCGGATGGACAGGCAGTACAGTTAGAGGATGGCACCACAGCGTACATCCACCACGCACCTAAAGGTACTCCTTCAACACATACCGGTAGTGCTCATACTAGATAGGAAGCAATATGACAAATTCTTACTGATATGTACATGTACAGGCAGTCATTTGGAATGTAGGAGTGAGTGTAAAAGTTGTAGTGATCCCATTGTGTGTTTTTCCCGTCAGGTTTTGAGGGTACCACAGTGCAGGCAGTACAGCTGGAGGATGGCACCACAGCGTACATCCACACACCTTCTACTGTGCTACAGCATGGGGAGGGAGGTAAGACAGAAATTCTCCAGTCTTATTTTGCTGCATGTGAACATGGAGCATACTGTTTGAAACTATCATGTGAAATAAAGAGCAAGCGTTAATCCAATTTTACATGTATATGCATGTATTTGGGGCATATTTTAGCTCTTATGTGTATGTCCATGTTACTCCTTAAATATATAAAAAAAACTTGCATCTCTCTCACTCTGCAGTGTTGCATGCTGGGGACGCAGGTCTGGACAACCTGCCAGGCAGTTCTGACGAGGGCGTTGACCCCACCTCCATCAGTGCACTGGAACAGTACGCATCACAGGCAGGTGTCTTTCCTCTGTGGCTTCTACATGGGCACAAGTTTTGTTTGTTTTGACCCAACAGATCTTTGAACTACTACTGAATTCTGTCCTCTTGTCATCACCACATGAAATGTAACATGTTTTGGTTTTGTGTTTACTGAGCCCGCTAAAAATTGGTAACCAAACAGCTACTTCAGTGCGCTAAATTAAAGGTTGAACAGAGATGTGGTTATGTTAAAGAAGTTACAAATAGGATATTGTTCGTGATATGGAAAAGCATACATTTAGCAACATCATCAATAACCAATATTAACTTATGTAATCAAGCACTGTACTTTTTGAGCCAATCAACTCTGTGATCATTAGGTGAGCGGAGGGGATCAGACCGTCAGCCAATCAGACGGTGCGGTAACATCCACCACCATCACCACCCTCCCCCATGATGACGGGTCCTCCATGGTGCCCACCCCTACTACTACCTCAGCCGCCGCCCTGCTGCCTGATCAGACTCACATCACGTTTGAAAAAGCCAGGGTGAGTTTTGAGAGCATGTCTTGTCATGCATGCTTTCAATGTGACTGCAAAACTTTAATTAGAACAAGACTAAAAGCCCAAGTCCTTGGTAGATGTGAGAAAAAGTAATCATTTCCAATATGATAGTTAACATTTGTCCAGTTGTTATCATTCTAGTGTAGCGTGTAGTGCGCATAGTCCAGTGGTTATAGGGACATTGTTCCTGTCCAGACTAAGAGGTTTGGAGTTTAATTCTCGACAGTTGTTGCTCACTTGACATGCTCGTTACTGGAAATAGTCACAGTCCCCAGGACGTGGCTCGCTGTTCATTGTGCTTATTGAAAAGAGCAACATGCAGGGGAACTTTCCCAGTACAATGAACCTGTAAATACTATACATACTTGAGCATCTGTCATGACCATAGATAAGGTCTTGAGTGAGCTTAACTTTCTTCATTTATAATTGTACCTCTCTTAAATTACTCTTGTTATCCGCATGTTCCCAGATCCTACAGATCACCCAGTCTCCAGGCCCCAGGACCAGCATGAAGGCTGCCCAGCTGGGTGAGAAGGCGTTCCGCTGTGAGTTTGAGGGATGTGGCAGACTCTACACCACCGCACACCATCTCAAGGTAGGAGAACCTCTGCATGTTCTGTAGGTAAAACAGCTAGTGTCATCATTTGAAGAAAGGTGTACTAGTACATGTGTACAAGATGGATGTTGGGTATCATGCGTGTTATCTACATTCGTGTCATTTTTGTTTTGTTTTGTTAGTGTTTTCATAAACATACATGTACATTGTGTATAAAGAACAGTTCATCCTACATTTGTATACTAGTATGTAGTAATTGTAGTGAGCATGAAAATTGTAAAACCAATTGCAGCATATATGTAGAGAATTTGAACTCTCTCTTGATTAATTTTCACCATTAGATTTGTGAACTTTTTATCCCTTTTGTAAATGAAAAAGAACTGCACTGTAGCAATAGTTTGTGGTTGCTTCCCTCCCCAGGTCCACGAGAGAGCCCATACTGGAGACCGTCCCTACAAGTGTGAACACCAGGGCTGTGATAAGGCCTTCGCTACCGGCTACGGTCTGAAGAGCCACACCAGAACACACACAGGGGAGAAACCATACAAATGCCCCGAGGAAACCTGCACCAAAGCCTTTAAGACATCAGGGGATCTTCAGAAACACGTACGAACACACACAGGTACAAATTTATTATCTCTGGGTATTGATGTATTTTGTTTTGGTGTGGTTGTTTGTTTGTGACGGTTTGCTTGTGTGTCTGAAGATATTTGAATTCAGTAGAGTACCAGCAATGGATTGGAAGATTTTGTAACTACAGATTGACAGGAAGGTCAGGTTTGACTAGTTATGGCAGCTCCAATCACAGTCATTGAGGCTTGTCACAACAAATTCCTCAAGTCAGACCATCTCAATAAATACACAGAAATTCTAGATACTTCCCAGACAAAAGTTAGAGATCTGATTTTTTCTCGTTTTGTTAGACTGGTGGTTGAATGTAAAAGCTTTTAAGTTTGATAAAACTTCATTGTTTTTTTTCTTTTTCATGAACCCTCAGGTGAACGGCCGTTCAAGTGTCCGTTTGAGGGCTGTGACCGTTCCTTCACCACGTCCAACATCCGTAAGGTCCACATCCGTACACACACCGGGGAACGGCCCTACATCTGTAACATAGAGGGCTGTGGCAGGTCCTTCGCTTCCGCAACTAATTTCAAGAACCATTCCCGCATTCATACAGGTACGTTCGCATTTTTGATGCAACATAGCTCATGACATTGTACAAGCCTGTGTACTTGTGTTAGTTGCTTAAGTTGAAAATGGTCAACAATGTTTCATCCTAACCAAAGTGGAAGATGATGTATTTTCACTCTGCTAAGCAAAGAGTGACATTCACAACATGTACAGTTTTAGAATCCAAGGCTATAAGTGTATTCTGTGTGGATATATATATAAATTATTATAATGTTATGTTGTTTGTTTCTAAATTCTTGGAAATAAACCTTTTACAAGGTGAATCCTTTTGGCTTAAAACCCACAAACCCAGATTTCGTAACTTTTTATTTATTCAAATTTTCATTCACGTAATTTATACAGCTGGCTTATTCACATGTTGTATGTACATTTTACACAGGTGAGAAGCCTTACGTCTGCACGGTACAAGGCTGTGGTAAGCGGTTCACAGAGTACTCCAGTCTGTACAAACACCACGTGGTGCACACCCACTCCAAACCCTACATCTGTAACCACTGTGGGAAGAACTACCGCCAGACCTCCACACTAGCCATGCACAAACGGACCGCTCACGGAGACAACGAAGCCATGGAGGAGGGCGAGGAGTCGGCACAGTTTTACGCAGCACCAGGTAATTTACACACCTTGACAACAGCATGAGTGAGCTAGTGAGAGTTATAAAGTCATGTTCAGCAATGCACATCTGAACTTCTAAAGTCAATTATCTGTAAAAGTAATTTGTTAGGAAGGCAAGTTGTAACAAATTTTTTTTTTCCTTTGAAATAAATCTTCTAAGATACATTAAATTTTGTACATACTACCCCCTCGTCTTTGGGATGCAAAGTAGCAACATTGCTGATAGTTGTACTACTATGCTTTCTTTTAATGCGATGATGGTTGTGAAAGTGATTTTAAAGCTATAAATC
>NW_017803954.1:2784042-2784846 GCF_001625305.1 Branchiostoma belcheri | reverse complement strand
CAGGGCTTGAAATACTTTTTCTGCAGGTAACATTGAAAAATACCTGCACCAGACAAGTTTTACCTGCAACACTCAGACTTCGAAAAGAATGTATCATATAAAAACTGTTGAGGAAGAATGTTATTTCTTTTATATTTCATAGGTTGTAACAACCAATGCAGCAAGTAAAAATCAAAATATGCCTATATGTACACTGTATCATCAGGTGGACATCAGAAATACCTGCATAGGCCCAATTTTACCTGCACTAACTGACTATGCACACATAGACCAGTATTATGAGCCCTGATCATTATCCTAGAGAAGTCAAGACTGAGTGAATGTTATTCCAGAGTGGCTTACCAGAAGGTTTGGCAGTAGTGACGTCAGCAGATGGCACCATGTCCACTCAGGAGGGGCAGACTGTCACCATGGTAACACAAGACGGACAGCAGATCACCATGGTAACAACATCAGAAGGCATGGCAGTGGCGGCAGACCCCTCCACACTGGCAGCTATGCAGGTTTGTGGCTGAGAAGTCTTGAGTACTACACTACAGATGTTATCCAGAAAGTCTTTCCGGGTCCATAGTTCTTACTTGACATTTACATGATTACTGTAAATCATGAAACTGCAATGGTATTACATGTATTTGCTATGACCTCTTCACTGTAAATTTACTGTGTACATGTATATGTCTTTCTTGACCTTGTATGACTACTATGTGGCCATTGACTGTTACATTGTCATCACTTAATGAATGCAATGCATCCTGTTAAAACTTGTTGAATGGCCGTTGTCGACAGGTGGAAGGTGTGACTACT